>NC_065449.1:170186855-170486259 GCF_917563875.1 Diabrotica virgifera virgifera | reverse complement strand
CAACGACACTATTTAATATCGCTCTAGAAGGAGTAATTAGGGACACAGGTTTGAAAAAGACAATTATTCAAAGCTCAACACAGATCATAGGATATGCGGATGACCTAGGACTGGTAGCACGAGATAAAAAAAGACTAAAAAGACTAAAAGAGGCACTTTTAACCCTGGTAAGAGAAGCAAAGACGAGATGATTAATAATCAATCAGAATAAAACAAAATACCTTATAAGCACAAGAGAAAATGTAAACAGAATAACAGAAATAAAGATAGGTGAAAATACATTCAAGAGAGTAGATTGCTTCAAATACCTGGGGGTGATGGTGGACGGCATAAACGGAAGGAGTATAGAGATAAACGAAAGAATTAAAGCAGGTAATAGAGTATATTGGAAATATCACCGACTACTCAAGGACAAAAATTTGAGCAAAAAAACAAAATCAAAAATATATACAGCAGTGATTAGACCAGTGATAGCCTATGGAGGAGAAGTAATGTGCCTTACGAAAAAAGACGAAGAAAAGTTAAGAATAATTGAGAGAAAAATTTTGAGAAGAATACATAGGCCCAGTGAAGACAGAAACAGGGGAATATAGAAAGCTGATAAACCATGAAATAATAAATATAACTGAAGGAGAAGATATAGTAAAATTTATTAAAGCACAAAGGCTCAGATGGTTTGGGCACACACAAAGAAGGGGGTAGAAGAACTGATCAGGAAGATAATGAACTGGAGACCAGTAACAAATAGACCAAGAGGAAGACCAAAAACAAGAAGGGAAGACCAACTGCTAGACGATATATCAAAGATGGAAATTGCAAACTGGAGAGAAAAGATTCAGGACCGGAGTGAGTGGAAGAAGATAGTAGAGAAGGCAAAAAAACATCACAACCTATGAACGACGACCTAAAGGAAACTGCGGACTAATCCTCCTAGGCTTCTAGAAAATTTGGTACAGTTATGGCCCTACTAGAGGAATATCCGACTATTCCCCAGACAAAATTAACAACAAAAAACAAAATTAACAACAAAACAAAACAATTCAATAGCCGGTATGTTCACCTCTCGCAGCAGACTGCTCGCAAGCTGGTATCGAATAAATCTTCTTCTTCTCCTGCCTGGTCCTCACTTACTCTCTATTTTCCCCTGGACAATCAATTGCAGTAGGCGGTACTTATCGTGTCTCAATATGTGGCCTAAATATTTAATTTTTTTTTGTTTCATTGTGCTCACGAATTCTTTTTTTTTTCAATTCTGTGGATTACCTCTATGTTGGTGACATGTTTGGTCCAGGATATACGAAGAATGGGTCGGTACACCCACATTTCGAATGCTTCTAGTTTTTTCGTGAGCATCTCTGTCAGCGACCAGGCCTCCACACCATAAGTAAGATTAGAAAAATGTAGCATTTAACTAGACGTAGTCTTAGGGGAAGAGATAAATCTTTGCTTGTGAGGAGCTTTTTCATACTGCTAAATGCTGCTCTAGCTCGTTCTATTCTTGCCTTAATTTCTGTGCCCTCGCCCTCACTCAACAAAAAAGGTACGTAATATCAATAAAAATGTTAATTCAGACAACAAACGCAATACTTAAAATTTGTACTTTAAAATTTGTGGTTTTATTGGAACAACAAAGCGATGTTCATCAATTCATTATTTTCGTTAATTGAGCCAATGTATTACGTTTATTGAATGGATGAACATTCATTATGTATACCATAATATAACTTTATTGATTCTATTGATTCTTACAATCAGTTTCGTTCATTCCTACTATGAACGTATTTTATATTAATAATTACTGAATGCATTAGCCGAATGTATGATATTGATTAATAATAATTTTTTAAATCCACCTTTTTTGTCCTTAACCTAATGGACTTTACACTGTGTGATTTCTCATAATATGAGAAATCATATTATGATTTCACTTATACAGTGCGCTGGAATAAGTGTTACACTCCCCCCCACCCCTTATTAACTTATTTATTTTTAGCACATAAGCAAAACGCTCGGACAGGTCGATTTTTAAAATAATCAAAGTATATTATAACATCAATGTTTCGAACTTTACACGATCCCTCTTCAGGTGACAGGCATACCTTTGATTTTTTTAAATGGGAAAGTACATCATGTGACAGCTCATTTAAAAGCGTTTGAAATAGTGATTCCAAAAATGTATATCACTTTAATCCTTTTTGAGAGCGCATGTGCAAAATTTCGATCGAATTCTTGTTAAACGCATTCATTTTTTTGGAATCCTCAGAAAATTAATAAGTATTTTTGAAAAATTTAAACGCAGAATAAAAGATTACATTATTACCGAGGGCTGAAAGTTCCTTAGAATAAACAAAAAGTTTCTTTTGAATGGTATATTTGAAATTAAATATTATACTAAATTTTCTCTTTTTCACCCCTGTGACTTATTAAAATAATCATTATAGAAGTTCTCAGGGACTTCAGACCCTCGATAATACTGTAATATTTTATTCTGCGTTTAAATTTTCAAAAATACTAATTAGTTTTCTCAGGATTCGAAAAAAAATTAAAAAGAATTCGACCGAAATTTCACGATAATAGACACACGAAAACTTCCTTCTACTACGGACTACACTTGGAAACGAAATGAAATTATTATTCGGCACTTCGGCAGACGTAACAGCATTGTTTAACAAAGAATTCTTTTTTAAACAATGGCAACACAGAGAAGCTAGGGGTATCATGATAAGGAAAAGCCGTTACATTTCAAATGGTCAAGCAAAACATTTTATTGTCTCAAGAACTACGTTTATTGTCACCATGAAAGCATTTATTGTGGCTATTAAACGCAATAGTAGATTGATTAATGCATTCGTTGTCACAACAATCAGTTTACATCTATACAATAATCATATATTACTTACTCTATATTAACATTTTTACATTGTTTTAATAAAATCTGTACGTTGTCACGATAAACCAAGGTAATTGCTTGTCATCTACGAAATCAAGAAAGTGAGTTGCTGCCAGAATTAACATTATTTATTAAATATACGAAACTACGTTATTGGCTGAATAAATTGAGTGTTATTGATTAATGTACTCTAGTTATTTTCACAATTATTATCTAATCATTGTGACAATAACCAAATACATTCGTCAGTGTCCAAAAGTTCGTTGAAACAAAAAATTAAATTGTTGTTACAACGAAATACTATTCAATAAACACTGTTGATCAATATTACGAACTAAATTTTTTTGAGTGCTGTTCCCTTTTTGCATTTACCAAGTTATACATAAGATTCTACATGGTCAATTAGTAAGTTCTTTATCCGTAACTGTCGAGCAAGTTGTTGCTTTTTGCTTATCAGCATCCATTTTGTCTTCTTGAAGTTGAGGCTCTATTCATCACTAACGGAATTAACCCTTTCCATTGCCTGTTTTAATTCATCTATGCTACTGGCAACAATCACCGTGTCATCGGCATAATATATCTTATATTGTTGGTTAACAACAATCGAATCAAACAATCGGATAAATAAGATGTGTTATCCTTGCCTGTGGAATAGCTCGGTATTCTTCTAGCAGAGCCATAACTGTACCAAATTTTCTAGAGGCCTAGGAGGATGGTGAATATCTATTTTTATTTCATCCCATAAATGCTCGATAGGATTGAGATCTGGGCTGCATGCAGGCTATTCTAATCTTATTAATCCAACCTACGTTTTAGATATGTTTATGAGTCAAAGAGTGTTTTTATTTCCAAAAAAATTGCCCAGCTCTTACAAAAAGAAGATATTCGGATAATTCAAAAAACAAAATCTTAGGGATGTCTTTGAGATAATATAAAAAAGTATGAAACAAAATCGGCTCTTCAATTTTTCCACAGAATTTTTAAAATTAGGAGAAAATACAACGCATCTATTTACCCTTGTATAATGCCATCTAAGTAAACATTCTTTGTACACGAATAATAAAAAACGGTATCAATACATATACCTACAAACTGATGAAAGAATCTTGAAAATCGAAGTACCTACAAAAAATTTATAAAGTCATAAATTGTCATGTAACTTAATGAAAAACTTTTAGTGGCGGAATTTTGTGCCGGTGAGCGTATATAAAATATCATGGCTTTTAATGGTGAAGTTGTTATGTTTAAGGGGATGGGTACGTATTTTCGTCTGCAATGCTATTCAAATGGGGATTCATTTTGTCGAATCCTGAAAAAACTAATAAGTATTTTTGAAAAATTTAAACGCAGAATGAAAGATTAAGTTATTAGCGGTTACCAAAAGTCCCTCAGAACTTCTATAATGTTTATTTTAATAAGTTACAGGTGTGAAAAACTAAGAGAAAATTTAGTGTGAATTTTTATTTCAAATATCTCATTCAAAATAAAATTTTATTGAAGATATTCTTCTTTAGCGGCGATTCGATTGAGGGTAAAATTGTACATAAACCTGCGCGCCTGCGCACACAGACAGCATGTAGTTCATTGCTAATCTTTCAAGATAGGTATATATGTATCTGTAACCGTGCAAATAAGTCATTAAAAGAATATATTAGTGTTTTTAGTAAATGTAATATTTATTATAATTCTTGTGTTTTTGGATTTGTGTTCCTCTGTAGTAAAATAATAAAATATTATGTAGGCATAACATTTTTACACTATTTGTCGCCGTGTTGTGTAATTATATCCGAAACTTACACGTCAATCACAAGGACCTCGCTGGAGTAGTTGGTAGGGCGTTAGCTCCGAGATTGGAAGGACGCGGGTTCGAATCCTGGGCGATTCATATATTTTTTTTATTTTTGGATGTTTTAATAAAAAATTTTTGAAAGTTAGTTTAATTTTTAAATAAAATACAAATAACCTGTTAAGTATATTTACTTCGTTTAAATTACCTATATAATAGAAGAATATCTTCTTACGTGCGTACAAAGTACACACACATTCTTTTTTATTCTAAGGGACTTTCGGCCCCTTATTTTTCCCACAATTTTTCAAAAATATTTATTGGTTTTTTCAGGATTCGAAAAAAAAATTAACACAATGTCCGTGGTAATATTTTTCAAATCTGTCTTTGTCTTACTCTTACTCTGTCTAAATAGAATATTGTCAGCATATTGTCAGTGAGGCAGTGAAAATCAATGACAATTTTAAATATTTGACATGGCATCGGGAATATTTTAAGTTGTTGATTAAATAATATTGATACCTATATAGTGTATTTGATAAAAATAATTGATTTAAAACGTGAACTTAATAAAAAGTTATTTATTGTGTATTATTTGTGGAAGATCCAAGCAGATAATACATCAGGATAATATATTCTGTGATCCAAGTATTTTGTTGTTAAAGATGTTCAAAATTGTAAGCGTTTCATAGTAACAATCATCATCAGTGGCGTTACAGCTCTGTATGAGCCAAAGCCTTCTTCAGAACAATCCTCCATTCGCCCCTGTCTCTGGCAACTCTTCTTTATGCTCTAATTCCAATAGATTTTCAATCAGATTTAATTTAGATTTCTGTAGCTTTCTATTGGTCAGAATCTCCTATGAATGAAATAATCAGTAGTAATTGCACAAGAGCTCTAAAATTATCGAATTTTACCCGAGTGACATTTTGACAGTTTTAATTTCACGACCCGAAGGGGATTGAAATTATTTCAAAGTGTCACGAGGGCAAAAATTCGATAATAATTTTAGAGATCGAGTGCAATTTGTTGCGATTATTTCATGAATAAAACTGTTCAAAACCAAAATTTTATTGTAAGTTATTTATGTAAGTACAAATTAGTACAATTAAACAAACAGTTGTTATAAATATTTGACGGTTGAAAGTCATTACTTTTATAATTTTTAAAACATTAATTGTCATTAATGTCACTGAATGTATTTTTTAGTAGCAACGAAGGGCATCTGACGTAATATACTTGACGACGGGATATTATCAAAAATTATCGGGTATAATATCACAAGAGAGTGAGAATAAATTGAAAATAATGCGACAGTTGTTCGAAAATTTGTTGTCTGTTGTCGAAAATTTGTACAACAAATTTGAGTAAAACTGAAGCATTATTTTCTTATTTATTCTTACTGTCGTGTGATATTCGTGAGATTATTTTTTAATAACGTATATTATGGATATTTTCTTAAATGTGACAGTTGTCAAAACTAGGAAACTAGTTGCCATTAAACAGAAACAATCTACTTAAAAAAATTTTATCGGTAATTTTCTACAGTAGATAATTCTCAGTATAATTTTAATCTGATCGGACAGAATTAAACACGTGATCAAATATCTTACTATACGATTGGAAGTTAAAATCATTAAAAAATATTCAGTTTAATTTTTATTTCTGTAGCTTTCTATTAGTCAGAATCTCCTATGAATGAAAAAATCACATTTATTAACTGAATTAATAATTTGCAATTATACAAATAACAGTTATCCAAGAACATCCAAAAGCCATCTCTTTAAGTTAATGATGACATTCTCAAGTAGAATGACATTCTAGTAATGTTTACATATTCATACCAGTGTGAACTTTACTACACGTAATTTGCCGTGTAAAGACAGAAAAAGTAGTGATAGCTGTAAAATATTTGCGAATTATTACCGATGGCCGATTGTACTAGTGTCTAAAATGCTATATATTCCCATCCACAGGGACACGAAAAAGGTATCTTCCACTAACCAGTCCTCCCCTGAAGGCGAATTTATATTTGAATCCTGTCTTGGTATAATCTCGAAAGTTAGTAGCCGGCTAATTGTTTAACTAACACTGTTAGACCCTAAAGTTTCGATATCTTTGTTGCAAGGCCAAGTTTGGGGACTTTTCCTCAACTCTCTGCGGATGATGGTCGGTAGTTTTACGAAAGAAAATCTTGAATTCTAATGATGGTGGGGTCGATACATAAATAAATAGTTCACATTCGAAACTTTGGGATTGTATTTTGTTTTTCCTCGGGAGAGTTTAAAAAGTTTGTTCGAACGACTCTTTTAGCTTCATTAAAGTCCTAAATTATCTTTTAAAGGCCACCTTTAAACAAAAAAAGGATGTTTCTTTTAAATAAAAAATTGTCTGGAAACTTTAGGTGTACAATCGGGGTAAGACATTTCACGATTAGATGAGAGTGTGTCTATTAAATTTTAATCCAAATGAAAATATCTAAAATATTTTCCCAATAAACTACAAAAAAGGTAATTAAATACTAAATTAAGGAATTCAAAATTAAACTAAAATTCACCACTTTTCATATCAAGAAATAATGAACAAAACCTGACTAATTATTAATTTAAAATATGTTAGCCTAAGAGCTGTGAGACATTTTTGAGTAGGTATTTTAGACAACCTGAAATTTTTCAGGTGACTCTTCCATGATAGCCTAATACAAAAACGCCGGTCTGGCTGGAGGGTAGCAGTTATTTTCTCCAAAAAATCCCCCCCAAAGTTAAAAAGGGGTAAACATTGTTATTACAAAAAATATCATTGACGCGACTTTAAAGTAAATTTAAATATTCAAATATAAAGAAAATAAACAGGCCAGGCGATTTGGGGGCGATTTTAACTCTGCAAGATACTTGCATGGGCGCCCCAGGATTATTTTCAGGAGGTGCATGTGAACTTCAGAAGATTTCATCTGAATCAGTTCATACTATTAACGAGTAAAAAATATACAACTATACATGCATAGCTATGTAAATTTCTTCCGGATAGGGAGGTGCAATTGTTATTTTGACAGGGTATTTTTTAATATTAAAAATAAATATTCTAAAAAAGACAGGTTTTTGGTGAAATTTTTCAACTGCCAGGTGATTAAACAAATTACGCGTGCCTGTTAATGAAAAGCGCTATAGGTAGGGTTACCATAATTTATTAAGGCCAAATCCGGACAGAGGTAGTCCAAAGGGTTGTAGAGAACGTAAAATGTGAATTTGGCTGTGTTGCTACCTCTACATTGTACCTACATATATGCGAAATGCTTAGTCTGTACTGGGCCCAGGGATAGGATGTTCTTCATCTGTTCTTCTTTCGTACTTTTCAGAAGACATAATTTTTCTCAAAAGTGGCTTGTCATTTTTTATTTTGTCATTTAATTCGGAACATGACATTACAGAATTTGCTTTAATATTGAGAAGCTCCTTTACAACAGGCAGAGATAATCTTCCTCTTTCAGTCGTCCATAAAAAATTCATCATAGAGATATGACGTCATCATTGATTTTCTTAAATGGCAACACTCTCATTTTGATAGCTATTTTGATAGGGTGTGTAAAGTTATACATAACTGCAAAATTTCAAATTTTTATTCCCTACCATTTACAAGATAATAAAAAATAACAAAGTTATGAAAAACAAGTAATCAAACAATAATTGAATTATTTCAATTAAGCAAATGCTCATGATGTTGCCCTTATTTATTGTCAAATAGTCAATGGGCAACATTATGAGCATTTGCTTAATTGAAATAATTAAATTCAATTATTATTCGATTACATACTTGTTTTTCATAACTTTGTTATTTTTTATTATATTGTAAATGGTAGGGAATAAAAATTTGAAATTGTGCAGTTATGTATAACTTTACGCACCCTATTAAAATAGCTATGAAAATGACAGTGTTGCCATTTAAGAAAATCAACGATGACGTCATATCTCTAAATTGGGACTCCCTGTATACATTATTATTGTATGTCAAAAATGACAATTTGAAATACTAATCGACGGGTCTGAGCATTTTTCAAAAAAACAATTAATATTTGAATTATTGAATTTATTCAAAATTACAGACATAACTTTGTTATTTTTTATTATCTTGTAAATGGTAGAGAATAAAAATTTGATATTTTGCAGTTATGTATAACTTTACATACCCTATCAAAATAGCTATCAAAATGACAGTGTTGCCATTTAAGAAAATCAACTATGACGTCATATCTCTAAATTGGGACACCCTGTATACATTATTATTATATGTCAAAAAGGACAATTTGAAATACTAATCGACGGGTCTGAGCATTTTTCAAAAAAACTATTAGTATTTGAGATATTGAATTTATTCCAAATTACAGACTCTGTATGTATAAGTAGGTGGAAAAGCATAAAACTATAAACTAAATTAATTATGTCTCCGAATCTTGTACTTCTTCTTCAAACTCCTCATCTAAGCTTAAATATTCATTCTCTTCTTCTTCATCAGACTTCCCTCGAGACTCAGATTCCTCTTCTACATGATTTGTAAATAGTCGTAATATATATTTAGAATTAATTAAAAATTAATTAGTGATTAATTAATGGAGTTGCTACGTATTCTCTATCCTTTTATATGGAGTCGAAGCCTGGACAATCACGGGCGCATCTGAAAAAAGACTTGCCATTGGTGAAATGTGGTGTTATCGAATAATGTAAAAATTATCATGGACACAACACGTAACAAACAAGGAAACATTAAGAAACATGAAAAAGGAAAAAGAAATAATCAACACTATGAAGGAAAGAAAAATGAGCTACTTTGGTCATATACTAAGAAATAAAAAACGTGATCTGTTTGGTTATATAAGGAAAAGTGCAAGAAAAAAGAGAACCGGGAAGAAGATGCATATCCTGGTTGAAAAATTTAAAGTAGTAGAGTGTTAAAAACAACAATAAAACTCTTCAGAATCGCTGCAGACAGAATAAAATGGGCCGTGATGATCGCCATTGTCATGAAAGGACGAGGCACACGAAGAAGCAAAAAACTGAGTTAACTAAAAAAAAAGGTTTCAGTTATAAAAAGAACATGTATGTAAGCTTACCTTCAGCAATATATCTGAAATTCTCTTTGGTTCGCTGATGACCACAATCTCCCTCAAACCAATTAAAATCTAATTTATCCATATTTAGTATCCATCCATTTCCGTTAGGTGTTAAAGAACTGGGGACTTGCAAATGTGCGATTCGCCAAATTCTCGTGATATACTGTGTTCTTAGCAGATGATCACACTGTTTCAATTTGTTCTTAAAAGGCTCATTTTTCTTATTAGACTTATAATTTCGGCAGAATGTTTGAAATTGTGCTGTGTTGATATTTGATAAATTTTTTGTACCATAAATTTCTCACACAAATTTTTCCAAAGTTTCGAAAATTTCAGAGCGCGTACTGGTAATGTGGACAACTCCAAGATCCGTTAATGCTTTCTGATAAATTAATTTTTTTTAATATTTTAAGCGGTCTTATTCTAGTCTTCCCTTTTGGAAAAAAGACGAATTATAATCACATCCGGTTAATGCGTGGAAAGCAGGCAAACTCGTACATAAAGATGGCTCTAATTCCGTAAGTAGCTTCGTTATATTTATGTACCTTTTAGAATTTCCAGTACCATACTCCATGAAAATCTCCAGATCGTCACTTTGGAGATGATTCATGTTTCCAAGCATAATTATTAAAACATCTCTATCAGAAGTTTTAATAAGAACATTGGCCTTTGCTAATGTATTAAGTTTACATACTGATGAACTATCTTCGTGTCGACTTCTTCGTGATTTTCGCAGGACATGTTATCGTCGATCGACATTTCTATACCATCATTATTTACAACATGCGAATCACATAAATCATAATTTAAATTTATTAATAAATTACCAATAAATGGCACCATCTCGTCTGTAGACCTTCTTACCATCTCTTTTTAATTCCTTGGCAAACTCTGTTAGCATCCATCCATTTCCGTTAGGTGTTGAAGAATTACCTATAGCCCTTTTCATTCACATGCACTTGTAATTTGTTTAATCACCTGGCAATTTGAAAATTTCACCAAAAAAACCTGTCTTTTTTAGAATATTTATTTGTAATATTAAAAAATACCCTGCCAAAATAACAATTGCACCTCCCTGTCCGGAAGGAATGTACATAGCTATGCATGTATAGTTTTGTATATTTTATACTCGGTAATAGTATGTACATATCCAGATGAAATCTTCTGAAGTTCAGATGCACCCCCTTGAAAATAATCCTGGGGCGCCCATGCAAGTATCCTGCAGAGTTAAAATCGCCCTCAAATGGCCTTGCCTGTTTATTTTCTTTATATTTGAATATTTAAATTTAGTTTAAAGTCACGCCAATGATATTTTTTGTAATAACAATGTTTACCCTTTTTTTTAACTTTGGGGGGGGGGTTTGGGGAAAATAACGGCTACCTTCCAGCCAGACCGGCATTTTTGTATTAGGCTATCATGGATGAGTCACCTGAAAAAATTTCAGGTTGCCTAAAATACCTACTCAAAAATGTCTCACAGCTCTCGGACCATGTAGATCAGGGGTGGGCAAAAGCCGGCCCGCGGGCCGGACCCGGCCCTTTCGCTTACTTTATCCGGCCCCTTGAAAAATCCCGCTAGCAATTTTTTTAATCTCTTTTATTTTGGTGAAATCAACAGTATTAGGGTGCGTAGTGTTCTTATAAATAATCTTCTATTCTTCTTTTTGTATAGACATGACTCTGTCTGTTTTTTCAATGTGCCTCTAGTAAGTTGTCGTTCCATCGTTTTCCTGGTCTTCCCACTGATCGTCTTCCTATTGGGGAACCGTCTCTCGCTGTCCTAACTACCCTATTTGTTGTAATTCGGCTTATGTGGTCATTCCATTCTATTTGTCTGTTTCTTACCCAGTAATTAATGTTATCCACCTTGCATCTCCGTCGTATATCTGTACTTCTAGCTCTGTCCCATAGAGTCTTACCATCGATTTTTCGAAGGGTTTCGAACAGCTTATAAATAATGAAATATACAAATAATGGAGACTATTATAATATCGAACAGCCGTAATAATATCTTTTGCTTTTCTTATCAGCGACTATGTATTTAACCCGGTTCAGTCGCGAATGTTTTTCAGCCAGGACATTTGTCGTCTACCAGGACCACTTTCTCTTTTTCTCTTTCGATTCTACCCTTCATAATAAGCTGCAACAACTCGTACTTATCATATTTAAGTATGTGCCCCAAATATGCTGTCTTTCTCCAATTACTGGTAGTCAAAAGTTCTCTGTCTCTTCCCATTCTTTGCAACACCATTTCGTTGGTAATATAATCGGTCCATGGTATTTTCAAAATCAAAAAGCAACATCTCAAGAGCTTCCAGCTTTCTTATTATGTCAACATTAACAGTCCAAGCTTCGGAACCAGAAAGTAGAATAGAGTGGATATAAAATTTTACCATCCGATATCGGATTTGCAGATTGAGTCTTTGGTTACTCAGAAATTTACTCATCTTTAAAAAGGCTGTTCTTGATTGCTCTATTCTTGATCGAATTTCTGATTTCGCATTTAGATTCTCCGTAATCCAGACTCCTAAGTATTTCATTTTGTCTACTTGTTCAGTATCTTAATTTTTTATCTACATTACTTATACTTTATCTTGTTATGACAATATAATGGACCCTATTTCTTTAAAAATTACGTGACATATTTTACTGGGCAAAAATTGTTCGCATGTACACCCAAGTAAGACAATTTATTATTACTATTACCTATTATTAACAGTCAAATTTCTTTGACCAAATGCTTTAAAATGATACTTATAATATTTCTGTCAAAAAAATTGCTTGGACAGGGAAAAAAACTCCACCAAAAACATTCACGTGTGCACAGCGTACGTACGCGGTATAGTCGTATAGTCCTCCGGCCCGGGAGACATTTTGAAAATTTTATTTTGGCCCGCGCTTAAAAGTATTTGCCCACCCCTGATGTAGATAGTAGTGACCCGCAGATCCTAACTTTTTCAATCTAATTTGAATTTCATAGAGTAAGCATCCTAACGGTTAGCGTAAAGACTGTGTTAAAATTCTTAAAAGTATAATATAGTCTAGTCGCAACATAGGGCGTCCCGTGGACAATTTTAGCTCGCCCTGATTTGATGGTGGTAATATAGGTTTTTTGGGTCGCTGAATCCAATGGAAGTAGTCTGGAAGCCCAAAAATGGTGCGTTTAATTGATATTAACAAATTATGGTAAAATTGGGTATTTTTCAGGAAATTATTAGAAGCCCTGTAAATAAATTGATGGTGTTAAGGTCTTCTCTGATGTATTTTTGGTCGCTGAATCGAATACGACTAGTCGCGATTACTAAAAATATGTTTTTATTTTGTTAATAACAAAATAATTGAAGTAAAAGTCAGACTTACTCTCAATCTTTATTATAACTTCCGACGACCGGTTTCGCTCTTTAAAATTTGTAGAGCATCTTCAGGTCAAAGGTAACAAGTTACAAAATGCTACAAATAAAAACCAGAATTAGGACATTGTCTGGTTGTAAAAGATGCTAAAGATCCATATGATCAAGCCAATGTTGAATAACATACATAAAAGTAGCGAATTAGCATACCAATGCACATTCAAGCATTCATGGGGGTGGTGGTACAAAACTTCCCTCAAATGCAACAACATGCGCAGAAGTATGCTATATATAATTATGCAATCATAACGTGTCGTACTTACATTCGGATACAAGGTGCTATCAACTCAGTTTTCATTATCATGATGTTTCTTTTAAAGTTATGTTAACGGGATATGGTGGAATAGACGGACGAGGCAGCAAAGGTAAACAAATCTATGGGACTTAGGAGTTCTTGAGGGTGATGAGATAGTTGGTGTAAGTTAACCAGCAAATCTATGTCTGTTATTATGTTTGTGTAAATCAAATTAGTGAATGACTTATTTACAATTTTAATGTGTGTTGATTTTAAAGATTTTGTTTTTATTTTATTTTAATTTTATTTATATTTATATATATATTAAAGAATTCTATTTATTATTAATGTAAGATTGACAACGTTTGGATCGTAAATGTATTGAGTAATTATTGTGTATGTTAGAACTTGATTGTGCAGTTGCAAACTGATTATTTAAGGTCAATACCTGATCTGTGACGTGTACTGCTCGTGTGGGACTATTGTTCTAATAAGAGTAGGGTGATCGAAAGCTTTTAAATTGTAGTTAAAATGCCATGTCAGCAGTCATATAATAAATAGAAATACAAAGTAAAAAAGGTGGATTTAAATTAAAATTAAAACAGCAATGTAGGTAAACAAAACATTACAGATTTAAGGGTGGAGAATTGGAATAGAAATTAAATAGAAATGTAAATGTATTAAGAAGTAATTGTTTGTGAATAGCAACTATGTTTTAAGTGATATAAGCTATGGATAGATATTAAAAAACTATTGAACCAGATAATTATATTTTCTTGGTATACCTACATTGTGTTATAAAATTTTTGTCAATAAATAAATACTTGCTAGTTATGTAAATTCACCTCACATAGAAACACACAGGACAAAGGACGATACAACAAAAATGAGGGATTGGTTAGGTCTGGAGCACTACATTTGATTATTTTACTACATTGATTCTTAATTTCTTAAATTCTTTCTTAAGGTGTCAGTTTTTTAAACTTTGTGTTTTTTATAAAATATTGAGGGAATTATGAAGTATGAAGTATCAGAACAAGTATAACAGTGTTTTTTATTTTATAAAAAACACAAAGATTAAAAAACTGACACCTTAAGAAAGAATTTAAGAAATTAAGAATCAATGTAGTAAACTAATCAAATGTAGTGCTCCAGACCTAATCAATCCCTCATTTTTGTTGTATCGTCCTTTGTCCTGTGTGTTTCTATGTGAGGTGAATTTACATAACTAGCAAGTATTTATTTATTGACAAAAATTTTATAACACAATGTAGGTATACCAAGAAAATATAATTTACTACTAATTTCCATTATCTGGTTCAATAGTTTATTAATATCTATCCATAGCTTATATCACTTAAAACATAGTTGCTATTCACAAACAATTACTTCTTAATACATTTACATTTCTATTTAATTTCTATTCCAATTCTCCACCCTTAAATCTGTAATGTTTTGTTTACCTACATTGCTGTTTTAATTTTAATTTAAATCCACCTTTTTTACTTTGTATTGCTATTTATTATATGACTGCCGACATGGCATTTTAACTACAATTTAAAAGCTTTCGATCACCCTACTCTTATTAGAACAATAGTCCCACACGAGCAGTACACGTCACAGATCAGGTATTGACCTTAAATAATCAGTTTGCAACTGCACAATCAAGTTCTAACATACACAATAATTACTCAATACATTTACGATCCAAACGTTGTCAATCTTACATTAATAATAAATAGAATTCTTTAATATATATATAAATATAAATAAAATTAAAATAAAATAAAAACAAAATCTTTAAAATCAACACACATTAAAATTGTAAATAAGTCATTCACTAATTTGATTTACACAAACATAACAACAGACATAGATTTGCTGGTTAACTTACACCAACTAGCTCATCACCCTCAAGATCTCCTAAGTCCCATAGATTTGTTTACCTTTGCTGCATCGTCCGTCTATTCCACCATATCCCGTTAACATAACTTTAAAAGAAACATCATGATAATGAAAACTGAGTTGATAGCACCTTGTATCCGAATGTAAGTACGACACGTTATGATTGCATGATTATATATAGCATACTTCTGCGCATGTGGTTGCATTTGAGGGAAGTTTTGTACCACCACCCCCATGAATGCTTGCATGTGCATTGGTATGCTATTTCGCTACTTTTATGTATGTTATTCAACATTGGCTTGATCATATGGATCTTTAGCATCTTTTACAACCAGACAATGTCCTAATTCTGGTTTTTATTTGTAGCATTTTGTAACTTGTTACCTTTGACCTGAAGATGCTCTACAAATTTTAAAGAGCGAAACCGGTCGTCGGAAGTTATAATAAAGATTGAGAGTAAGTCTGACTTTTACTTCATTTAAAATGAACTCTCACATGCAACCCATTCAAGATTTTAACAAAATAATTGTTTATTCGCCGAAAAGCTCGGAATAATGTGCTATCTACAGCAAGTTTGTAGTCTTTTTCATAGTATTTTTATACGCTAAATCGATTGCCACTACTTGTGACGGCTCAAGCCACGTTCTGACTTTGTTATTAATAAATTATTGCAAAAATAACCGTTTATAATACGTTTACTCACGGTTTTTGCTCTAAAACCACTTGGATTGACATGAAATTTGGCATACACGTAGTTAACATGTCAAACAAAACAAGTGATGTGTGCTTTTGCCATGGGGGTGAGTAACACCCCTTTTTGGGGGTGAAAAAAGAAACCTTTAAAATACGCCCGGAAATGCATAAACTGATTAATTTTAAGCAACTTTTGCTTTATACAGTTTTTTCACTAAGTCAATACTTTTCGAGTAAATATGTTCATTTTTCAACAAAAAAAAACACGTTTTTGGTGGTTTTATAAGCACTTTCGAACTGATGAAACTTACATATCATTAAATACGACATAAGTAAAGCAACTTGTGAAGCGGTAACGATTAATTTTATTTGAGATGCTAACTAGGGGGTGATTTTAACGTTTTTTTACCAAAATAAAAGGGACCAACTTTTTGTTTTGAGCGTAACTTGCTGATAATAAATACTTCAATCACAACCCAAGAATAAAGTTTTTTTTACAAGCTTTAAAAAAGTGGTAATGAGTTTTTCTCAAAAAGTGCTTAATTTTTTGGTTATTTTATGTTGAAATATTCGATTAGGAATTTGACAAATATGAACTTGTTGTTCATTAGCTACAACTCCGCTTCTACTGGGTCTACGGACCTCACATTTACACCATTTCTTTCACTTTTTTATAGTCTAATATGTTTGCTAAGAAAATTTTTTTTGAAAATATACTTACTTTTTGAGTTATTACTCGCAAATAACTCGAAAAGTATTGACTCGGTGAAAAAACTGTATAGAATAAAAGTTGTTTAGAATTAATCAGTCTATCCACTCCCGGACTTATTTGAAAAGTTTTCTTTTTTCACCCCCGAAAAGGGATGAAACTCACCCCCATGGTAAAAGTACAGATCAGTATTCGCGGTTTGCAAGTACTTGGAAGGGAAACGAGAAACGACCGTGCGCGAGTCACGGAGAAATATTGCAACTATCTTAAATAATTCATATTGTCAATTGAAATTGTCAAATTGACGTATATTTCATACCTTCTGCCATTAAAGCAGAAAAATTGTATATTGCTCCACAATATTGATATGATATGCAATTATTATATAAAGGTAAATTTAATTAATTGTATTTTGCTTGCAGTACTGCATTTTAATAACTAATTTTATTTACTACATACAATTGTTTACGTTTGCATAACATAACCTGCACCTTATTTTTTCTTCTTATTATTTTTTTGGACTATGGCCTTGACAATTATCCAGCAACCAGGACTAATATAATTGGCCAATATAATTAAAAGTGCGAATAAAAGTACAGAGCGTAGAAATAGAGGTCGCCTTGCCGAACTTGCACGGTCCCAATAAAATCACTTGTTTTGTTTGACATGTTAGCTACGTGTATGCCAAATTTCATGTCAATCCAATGGTTTTTTTTAATTTAGAGCAAAAACCGTTAGTAAACGTACTATTAACCGTTATTTTTGCAATAATTTATTAATAACAAACAGGGCCTCCGCAAGGCTGATTGGCGCCCGCGTGCGGGACATATTTTAGCGCCCTTTAAATCTATTATAAAAACTAATAAATATTTTTGAAAAATTTAAACCCAAAATGAAAGACTACATTATTACTGAGGCCGAAAGGCCCTGAAAACTTCTATAATTTTTATTTTAATAAGTTACAGGGGTGAAAATAAAAGAGAAAATTTAGTGTGATTTTTAATAATTGCAAATATTTAATTCAAAAGAAACTTTTTGTTTATTGGTCGGCCCTCGGGAATAACGTTATTTTTCATTTTCGTTTAAATTTTAAAAAAATACCTATTAGTTTTATCAGTATTCGAAAAAAAAAATGAATACATTTAAAACACATTCAAATTTTGACAGTCGACATTTTGCACCTTTCCCCTTAAATTTTTTGCACATTAATGAAGCACCCTGCATATTAAATTAAAAATATACTTTTAAGTAAATAAACAATAATATTTTGTCATTTCAAAGTTTTCAAACAAATTTTATACAGGGTGTCTACATATCTAGGAACCATATGGCAAACTGTTTTATTATTAATTTTACGATAAAAAGTTATTCTTCGTAAAAAGTTCAGCATTGTCTAGAACTCAGAATGCAACCATCAAATCTGTGGTGTCAGGTTAAAAGTTCTTAAGTCATAAATCATCTCATTAAGTCAAGATTTGACTTATATTACTATTTCCGCCATATATTCTGTATGCTTTAATCGTTGTATACGACTTTTTTTTACCCACAAATTTTTTTAGGATTTTTTACCCACCAATATAGATCGTTATCTCTCCGTTTGTCCACTTAACTCAAAATGACCAAAACTTGACTTAAGAACTTTTACCCTGACACCACAGAAATGTCAAATTTTATGAATCTTATACGAGGTATGTCAAAAAATATGAATTTCGGTCAAGAGTAAAATACGTTTACTTTTCACAATATTGAAAAGTTATTATGAAAAGTTGTTCAGCATTAAAAACTATGTTTCTATATGCAATTACATCGTTCTAATTGAAATATATTGTGATTTAGAAAGGCACTTTACTTTTGATCGAAACTCATATTTTTTTACATATTATCTCATATAAAATTGAAAAAAATTGATAGGATTTGATGATTGCATCTTAGATTTTAGACCATGCAAAGCTTTTTAAAAAGAACTTTTTATTGTACATTAATTGTAATTTTCAACAACGCCCTTTTCATTTATTAGAAATAATGTGATAAGTATTTTATTATTAATAATTAGCCCTTTTCAGTTATAACAAATAATGTGATAACTCTTTTATTATTATTAATTAATTAATCAATAACATTAAAAGAGTTATCGCATTATTCGTAATAATTGAAAAGGGCGTTGGGTATCTGTAATTTGAGAAAAAAAATTTAAAGGGATGTAATTGCATATTAAAACATAGATTTTAATTAATTCCAAACAACTTTTCTTAATAATAATTTTCGATATTGTGAAATATAAGGTACTCTTGATCGAAGTTCATATTTTTGATACTCATAAGATTGACACAATTTTATATTTGGTTGCATTTTAGTTTTTAGACTATGCAAAGCATTTTAGCGGTGGATAGAGTCACGAATATCGAGGTGTTGAGAAGAATGGGAAAAGATAAAGAGGTTTTAAATACAATTAAAGTCAGAAAACTGCAATATCTGGGACATGTTATGAGGGGCGAGCGTTATAACTTGTTACAATTGATAATGCAAGGAAGAATACAGGGTAGAAGGAGTCGCGGAAGAAGACGCATCTCCTGGTTAAACAATTTGAGAGCTTGGTTTAATTGCACTTCTGCTGATCTCTTTAGAGCAGCGGTATCGAAAGTGCGAATTGCCGTGATGGTTGCCAACCTTCTTAGACGAGATGGCACATGAAGAAGAAGAAGAAGAAAGCATTTTATGAAAAATAAATTTTTTCTGTAGAATTAATAGGTAATAAAAAACTTTCCCATATGGTTCCAAGTTACGCAGACACAATGTCTTAATTATTTTATTTTTTTTTTCAAAATAAATTGTAAATTGTGGATTTTATTAGAGGAAACCCGATTATAACTATTTAAAATGAATTATTATTATTCTATGCAATGATTATGATACTTTTCATTTTCACAATTAATTTAATTTCCACACCACTTAAAATAACAACAAATAGAAAAGGTTGTCCAATATTTTTTACACGAAAACAAAAGTTTAAAATCAGGGCAGAACAAACCCAACGGATATTGCAACAATAGTCGTTCGTAGGTAATTATTAACACCAATATAAAATAAAATTTTAAACCTTTCACTGCAGGAAACCACCCGTTCACCAGTAACAGTAAATAATGTTTGTGCCTAATAAACGCATAGAGAAGAAGGGAAAAGATACTCAAATCAAATACATAATTATAATTCATAGAGTATTTGTTTACTTAAGGGTATAATTATCATAAATTCGAGTAAAAGATTCACTTTATATGAGTAAAATTGCTTGATCCAGCAAGTTGTGTTTTTGTTGGAGTAAAACTGCTAAGTTGGGTTTTATGGGTGTTAATTTATGTTTCTGCTCGTCAAGGAGTGTGATTTGATGTTTATTTGACTATTTTGAGTGTTGCTTTAGTTTGCAACATAAAATCGATTGGATGGTATGCCAAGCGTAATTCAATATACTTCAAAGAAAAAAATTAGGAAGGAACAACAAAATGTAATATACTTTTGACGGAGTAAGTTCAACATTTCAGGACGGGAATAATTATTTTTTCAGTAATAACACAATATTTGATTTTTGAGATTTCTCTAGCTGTTCATGAAATAATTAAAATTGTATATAAAAAATGATTATCTCATTTAAAATAAATATTTCTTATTTACCAAACCTTCGGTTTGGCGCCCCTTTGGGGTTACGCCCGCGTGCGCCGCACGCGTTGCACGCCTGGTTACGGGGGCCCTGATAACAAAGTTAGAAGGCGGTTTAAGCTATCACGAATAGTGGCAATCAATTAAGCGTATAAAAATACGATGAAAAAGACTAAACATTAAATTTATATAAAAATAGTTTTGTCACCATAATTTAAGAAAATCAACTAAAGCTGCTCGAAGAACATACACTTTTGTTACTTTCGTCTGGTTAAAGGCACACTTTGGTATTTTCGGTAACATCAAAACATTTTTTTTAAGGAGGTGATCTTAAAAGGATCAGAAATAACTTGGCTAGATAGAAGCGATCTAAAAGCAACACCACGCAAAAAGTCTTAAACAAAATTGGAAAATGACTGGTACGCTTTCTGAAACCGAAGCAACAATATCTACACCAAAAATTAATCCTGTTTTACTTGCTGAGCCTTTTGCCCTCAGAAGTAACCCCAACAGAAAAATATATTTCATATTTGTTTGATGTCTTTTTGATAATGCCACTGTCAAGATATACCTCCATAGACTAAAATTATCCGAAAAAAAAACTTTTTAGATTATCATAATCATAATCATTGGCTGTTTTACTGCAAATATAATGATGATGTATTTGATGACAACTCTAACTCAAGGTCAAATACCTTAGCCTAGTGTCATCAATCAGCAACTTTCTTAGCACTTTTAATTATATCGGCCAATTATATTAGTCCTGGTTACTTACTAGATAATTGTCAAGGCCATAGCCCAAAAAAGAATAAGAAGAAAAATAAAGATTGAGGTTTTGTTACTAAAAATTCACTTTAATAATTGCATATCATATCAATATTGTGGAGCAACATTAATGCCCGATTTCATAATGACAACCTAAAGTATACTTTAACTAGGGTTTATTTTGAACTAAGGTGTATAATTGTATCTTTTGTCAATCCAAATCTTTCAAAGAAACAAATAATACATCATCCTATTGGTTTCTTTCCCTGTAAACTTTTGGCCGGTTTTCAGAAGAACCTGAACTTGAAAGAAATATTCAGGATTTTTTTAAATAAAAAAAATACAATTTGATTTTGAGGTTAAAGTGTTAAGTTAAAGTGAACTTTAAGTGAGGTTTATGGTATAGTGATACTGAAATGTACACTTAAGAGCATACAGTAGCGCGTCATCGATATAACTGCGGGAGATAGTATCATACCTTTTTTCATAAGGTCTGCGAAACTTTGGCAACAGTGGTAATCTTGGACATTATATAAGATCAATATTTTGACAATTATACTCATAGGCGCGCTAAATGGAAGTAATAGAAAAGAATTTTGTTATTAGTAAATAAATAATTATAGAAATAAACCAAAGTGGATTAAAATTTTCTGTTAACATAGGTATTTGCACTAAATAATAATAATAAATAATCATTTCGTTTTGAAGCGAAACAAGAGCAGTCTTATTTTATTTAGTTCATAGAGCGCCAAAGGCACTCTAACTTACTCTAATATACTCGCATTAGAATTCGAAATATTTTTAAGTAAAATATACTTACCTACCTACATATGTATAACTAAAACTCACAATTAACAATAATGTATTTTTTCAAACAGGCCAACAACTTAGTTTTATTACACAAAAATATAATAAATTAACCATAAATAAACATTATTTTCCTATGAAACAACAATAACGAATTTTTAAAATAATACACTACTGAACTGAACAGATATCGATAAAGGTAAGAGAACAGATAAGAGAAAATCTGACGCAGCTTTGTCAAAATGACAGTGACAATTTCTCTATATTGCCTAATTAGTTATTAGTTATAATATGTTCGATTTCTTGTTAGAAATAAAAAAAAATTAGTAGGTCAAAAATGACACAAAATCTAGGCATGGGATAAAAAAGTTTATTGAAAGAAAGTTTATTTTTTTGTTCTTCTTAATAGGCCCCAGAGCACGCCAAATAGAATTCTATTTTGCTGACGTCACAAAATAGAATTTCATAATGGGAGAATCGACGGTTGCTAGGCAACATGACGTCACTAAAATATAATTCTATTTTAGTGACGTCACGTTGCCTAGTAACCGTAGATTCTCCCATTATGAAATTCTATTTTGTGACGTCAGCAAAATAGAATTACATTTGGCGTGCTCTGGGCCCTGGTCTTCATTTAATATTTTAATATAAAATGAAAATATTTAAATATTTTGGGAATTAACTACCTTAAAGAAAATTGGATACCAAATTAAGGAAATCACAATTAAATTTAAATTTACCAATTTTAATATAAGACTTTTTTTTCATGGAAAAATGTTTAAAGTTTAATAGGTGTCCTATAGAAATTCGGATGTGCTGATCACGAACCTGTCACTAGTTTTTTCCTTCACGCCAGGTGTTCAGGCAAAGTGTGTTTGAAATTATTCATGGAAACTGACAAACATACTGAGAAATTATTTATTGAAACTATATTTAATAGAAAATTTTAGCACAAAATTGAGTTGTTATATAAAAAAAGAAGTTTCACACTCATATTGCATCCCGGATATTTTACAATTTTGTAAAATGTTAGGTACTGTGTAGACTGTCTATGACCTCTACGAAAGAATTCCATGATTCATATTCATCCTGGGTCATTGTATTCTGTAACAATCTGTCCGATTTTAAGGTTTGAATTTAAGGGACTGCGAAAATTCCTTCTTTAAGTTTAGCTTCAGAAAGAACAGGAAATTTGTCATATATTTTGTTTTTCCGGTACAAGTCTTTCTATAAGTCGCCATCATTTCTTAATATTATGCAAATTTTGTGCCCGACTGTCCCACTTGCACAACAAACATGAATAATTTGTGAATCCAGACTGCTGACCCAGTAGCATGGATTATTCTGAGGTATCCACAGAGTTGCCAATCGTTAGACTTTATTTTATTTAGCAACAGCTCAAGATTCTCATAAGTTTCTTTGAGATGTACGGCGAGAGCAACAGTCACCGAGGCATAAGAATTACAATTGTACAAAAATACACCTTCAAAATTCTCTTAAAATAATCAATAAAATATCCATGGGTTCATGAGTATCCTACTTCAGGAATATTATTAGAATACACCAGTGAACCCTCTTGAGAGAAATATTCATTGAACTCTTTTTACGATGCCTATACCACGCAAAGTGTTTCCTGGAGACAACAGATTTTTATCCTTCAGTCGTTTGGCTAATATTTGTGCAGTATCTCTCGATAGGCCCAAATTTCTCACTGTCATTTAGTTCAGCTTAGATAAACTATTGAGGTTGATCTATATCATGATTTAATTCGTATTCATCGTTTTTTTTTCGTTTGAACTTTCATCTAATGGCTGCTGTTGGATGGTGTGAGAAAAAGATGGAGGATTGGGTATTTCTTGGTAGACAATAAATCAGGATACTGTATGTTAATTGGATGTTTATTTTTTGAGCTGAAACCCTTGACATGTCAGGAACAAAAGTAACAGTCGTTTCCATAGTTTTTGATTCCCTTCATACCATAGGAATGCCGAAGGATAAAGAGCCACGTGTACATTTTGTCCATTTTCTCAGTAGCTCGACACACTGAAAGCACACTTTGTGTGGTCCTGATCCCAAGGTATATATTGATCACCAAGCCTATCCAACTGATTTACTATTATGATTTGTAATTTATTTATTGTAAAATTAATTTAAAATGAAACGCTTTATATTTATTGAATTATTTATTTTCAGTCTTTGTGTGTTTTTATATAAATCTTATGTATGTATTAAATAATAAAGTGTACTAAATGTCTAGATATGAATTTTTAGTATAAAACAATACAAATATACAAATAAAATAACATTTATAACATAAAGCAAAATAATAAACTCTTATTTATTTTTGGATTTTGGAGATATAATCTTGTCAGTAAAATTGTTTTTGTAGTTTATTATAGTTGATGCTTTGTGTCCTTCAGTTCTTTCCCAAACCATTCCAATAATTACGTCATATCTGATCTTTCATACTTAACATTTGACTTTGTAGTTTTTATGGGTTTTTAAAACATAAGTTAAGTCTATATAATAATGATGTTTGGTTATCTGTATCATCAGATACATCATTGTCCGTAATAATTCTGTTGAAGAAGATTTTTTACAGTAGATTTAGATTTATTGAATTAAATACTCAGAGATGTGATTCACGCAAGCTATGACTATCTTTCAACCCCCGAAGGAGGGGAAATCATGTCCTAAGTCCTAACCCAAGATTCCTACAAAGCATCCATAAACTCTTTTAAATATTCAACCCCCAGGAATAAACCTAACGCGGAGGACGACAATTGGGGAAGGAAAACGGAAAATACTCCAATTATATTTTCCGAGTAAAATTAACATGAAGCAAAAGGAAGAAGACTATCTTGGGTCTTCGCGACCATCATCAGATCATTACAACTTAGGTATTTAACATTTTTTGGTATGAGTGAGCTCAGATAATAAGATGATCTTATAATCTTATATAACATTATAGTTCACAAGGTATGTTAAAATTTTTAAACTCTCTTAAAGCTGTCATAAAACTTTCGCTATTTTCACCTTTTTTATTGGTTTGAAGACGTTCTTCAATTTTCAAATTATTTTAATTTTAGAATTAAAAATTTATTTTAATTCCTCGTAAAAACTTTTAAAAAGCTCTTGTTGGCATATTATACAGTGATGAGCGCAATAACAACATGCGTTTTTAAAATAACGCAATAGATGGAAACATATTAAGTTGTGAGATAAAAAGGGACAAACCTAATAAAGGTGTTAAATGTAGCGATAGTAACTAAAAAATTGAAATTATATTGATTGCTTCCCACCTTTAGACGTATCAGACAAGTTTGAGAAATGCCACTGTCACAGTGACAGTTTTAGTTGACATACTCCTCTGATACGTCTAAAGGTGGGAAACAATCAATACAGGGTGAGGAAAATAAAGGGTCTATTAGAAATATCTCGAGAACTAAAGGCAACAGAATCATGAAAATTGGAGTAACGGGGTTTTGAAGGATGATCTATTAAATGAAAATATTTTCATCTCTTTGCAACTTCCGGTTATACCGGAAGTTGCTTATAACTTCGTTTTTTTAATGGTATATTCTTACATTTTTGGATTCTATTCGATGTCTTCTTTCTTAAAATATGAGGTTTTGTAATATTATACAGGGTATTTTAAAAGATAATTACGTTTTTTTATTAATTTCGTAGCAAAATTAACACCCTGTAGAATTGTAGTAGTTTGACATCTAAAACTCTACTTACGTTCAAATGATTTTTAATATACTCTACTATTGTTAAGAATCATTAGTATAGCTAAATTTTTAATTTTAGTATACAGGGTTGGTCGAAACTCGGAATGAGTATTTTCTGAGTTTTCCTTAAATGGAACACCCTGTATTTTAGTATTGTAATGAAATGATATTTTATGGTTCTTTTTTATTTCTTAAGCATTCCCTATACCAAACTGCTTTAATTTGTGCTTAATTATTAATCGCACCAACAATCTTAACTACGTAGGTATTTTGATAGCTAAACCATTATTGGTAATTTTAAGGACCAGTCTGGATTAATATGTCATTATTTCTGAAAAATTATTTGGGATTGAGTATATTCACGGCCAACCTAATAAAATTTTACGTATTTTTTGTTGCAAATAATGTTTAGCTTCAATCACCAATAACTCACAAATTAAAGCAGTTAGGTATAGGGAGTGCTTAGGAAATAAAAAAGTACTATAAAATATCATTTCACTACAACACAAAAATACAGGGTGTTCCATTTAAGAAAACTCAGAAAATACTCATTCCGAGTTTCGACCAACCCTGTATACTAAAATTAAAAATTTAGCTATACTAATGATTCTTAACAATAGTAGAGTATATTAAAAATCATTTAAACGTAAGTAGAGTTTTAGATGTCAAACTACTACAATTCTACAGGGTGTGAATATTGCTACGAAATTAATAAAAAAACGTAATTATCTTTTAAAATACCCTATATAATATTACAAAACCTCATATTTTAAGAAAGAAGACATCGAAGAGAATCCAAAAATGTAAAAATATACAGGGTGTCCCATTTAAAAATACGAAGTTATAAGCAACTTCCGGTATAACCGGAAGTTGCAAAGAGATGAAAATATTTTCATTTAATAGATCATCCTTCAAAACCCCTTTATTCCAATTTTCATAACTCTGTTGCCATTAGTTCTCGACATATATCTAATAGGCCAGTTATCTGCCTCATCCTATATATTGTCAATGTATATGTTACTATCGCTAATTTTAACACCTCTACTAGTTTTATTTCTTTTTATTTCACAATTTAATATGTTTTCCATCTTTGCGCTATTTTGCCGGTTATTAGCGCGCTCATCACTGTATAGATGGCCCATGAAAAGATGATCCTGTTTGTTGATTTTCAAGATTTTTATCCAAATAAATGTGGGTTTAGTATAACCTATGTGCATTAAAATGAATTTCTATAAAATATAATATCAATATTATACTAATACTAGTTTATATACATCTTTGGTTTAAACTGACACAATTTAGTCCTTTTTATCAACTACGGATCTGGGACTAAAACCAGGGTTTAATCCAAAGTGAGGTCTCGAAGGTCCTCCAGGTCCAACAAGAACTCCATTTTCAGCACCGTAAACATTTTGACCTAGGAAATTAATTTTAATATTAAAATTTTAATACAGTTGAATTACGAAATAGTTTAAACTTTTTTTAAGCTACTTTAAAATGTACTGAAAGTATAATGCCAAAATTAATATCATATTTATTTACATTTTATAGTGTTTTTTATAGAACATCAGTTACTATTGGCAAAAACTACAATGAGTCAAAATCCAAAACTGGTAGAAGAGAAATGAACATATATAATTATACATTACAAAAAAAAAAAACAAACTTCACCCTACAAATTTCTTTTGATCCTAGCTAGATCATGATCAGTTTCATTCAGTCCTCCTTTCCTTAGTTTTATAGTTACGTATAGTAGAGGACACAAGAAATAGGACCTAAAGGACCTTAAAATAATATATGTCTGGGCCGAAATGTTTTTTAATTTATAAAAAAGTAATTTTTTAATTATTAATTAATGGAACTTGAGTTACCAGAAGAAAGGTAAGGCTGTCCTTGACTCTTTCATTAAAAACCTGTGAGATATACTTAAGAGGTTGCTCAGGAATAAAATAAATTATAGGTACTAATCCTGTTCACCTTTTGAGTAAAACTGATAATATAACAAGACTTATTATCATTTAAATGAAGACCATTTCGAATACGCCAATTTTATAAACGATCAAGATCAGCTTGTTAAGACAATTCATCTCTAAAATCATTAAAAACCATCCAGAATCATTAAAGGATATGTTGAAAAAATAGGCGATGTGTGTCATTCCTGACGAATACCTAAGGTGATCATTATTATTGACTATACCAAAGAACTGGAGAAGATAAAAGCAATTAGGGATATGAGAAGAAATAAACACAAATTAAAACTACCAGTACTACAACTTACTGCACGTAATGTAAAAGACATACAGTTTAAAATATCTAAATGACGTTTCCAATAAGCCATTGGAACGAGCTATGTGACGAGAACTTTCCTACCCTATCAGCACTTTAAGGAGTCAGTTTAGAGATAGCGTTTTATATAGAGAGAGATCAACTATGTAATCTTCTATATAGTTCAGAGAAATAAGGGAAAAATATCCTGTTGGTGACACAACTCCCTCCAGGCCGAAACCAAATTTTTTAGTAGTATGGACATCTATATTAATAACCTATATGTTTCCTGCAGCCGATTTTGATGATATACATAGTTATAAACAAATGAAGATCAAAAAACGGTAAATTTTCGCTTTTTTCGTCTATAATCAAAAAGTTAAGCATTTTAAACAAATTTGAGAGTAAGAAACTCATAAATCGTCTAAAAAATTTCAATATAGCGTTCGCTGAATATGTCTATCCTTATTGGTTGCTTAGAAAATTGCAAAATAAATCATACATTTTGAATTTTTATAAATACATATTCATAACTTATGTAAAATTAACTTTTATTTATTTTTATTTAACATGCTCTACAGACCTTGGAGGCCTAGGGCTAGGGCTAGGGCTAAAATTAACTTAGAACGTTCTTATTACACGGAATGCTGAGACTTCTGGTGCTTAAATCATACCCTAAATTTCAAAGCAATTGGTAAAATAGTCTAAAAGGTATTTAATTTGTTTATCCCAAATTAATATTTTTTGCAACGCTATAAGTCAGAAAATGATGAAGTTACACTAATACTTTGGATAGTTTATGAAAGAAGTAGATTTATACCATTAATTTAATTAAAAAAAAATGACAAAAAATAATTCTAAATACTGCAAAATTATTTTGCAAAAACATGTGAATTAAAAAAAGGGGGGGGGGCTAACTTGGTCCCTAATTGTCCTAGGACCATTGTTTTTCTTTCTAAATGCGTATAAAAATTAAGTCTTTCCAAATATGAAAAAATAATTTTTCTAAGGGTAACGGTTAAAAAGTTATTCTAATTGTTTATAAGTAAGCAAACAATCGACGTGTTTTGCAAAATAATTTTACACTGTTTAAAATTACTTTCTGTCATTTTTTTAATTAAGTCAATCGTATAAATGTTCTTCTTCCATAAACTGTCAGAAGTCTTACTGTAACCTCATAATTTTCTGACTTATAGTGTGGCAAAAAAATGAATTTGGGATAAAAAATTTAAATAACTTTTAAACTATTTGACCAATTGCTTTGAAATTTAAAATATAATTTAAGCACCAGAAGGCTCAACAATTCGTGTAATAAGAAGGTTCTTTAGAAGAAGTTAATTTTTACGTAAGTTATGAATATTTATAAAAACTCAAAATTTATGACTTTTTTTGCCATTTTCTAAGCAACCAATAAGGATAGACATATTCAGCGAACGCCATATTGAAATTTTTTAGACGATTTATGAGTTTCTTACTCTCAAATTTGTTTAAAATGCTTAACTTTTTGGTTGTAGACGAAAAAAGCGAAAATTTACCGTTTTTTGATCTTCATTTGTTTATAACTATGTATATCATTAAAATCGACTGCAGGAAACATAAAGGTTATTAATATAGATGTCCATACTACTCAAAAAATTTGGTTTCAACCTTGAGCGGGATGTGTCACGAGAAAAATCTTATTTCTCTGGACTAATAAAATATATACCTAATAGAATAGTTGAGTTAGATCAAACATAGATTAAAAACGTGATATACATGCTGTCGCCAGGGCGGGTACAACGGCCTACTTTATTTAGATGGACTTACCCAAGTTTTTTTATGTATTTTGACCCGTAGAACACGAATTTTTTGGGTAACAGTTGATACGGATGTCGATAAGATTGTTATAAACAAAGAACTTGCAGAATTACATAACAGCGATTTTTCGTAAAACAAAACTTTTTTTGTATTTTTGGGTTATTCCCAGCAAGTTACAAGTTTTTTCCTAGGATGCATAGTTTTCGAGATAAACGCGGTTGAACTTTAAAAAAATCGAAAATTTGCAATTTGTGAACCCGAATAACTTTTGTTAAAAAATAAAAGAGCAATTCTGCTTACCGCATTCGAAAATCAAATTATACCGGTTTTTATTATCCGCATTGCTAAAAATTATTATTTTTAATGTTAAAGTTAAATTAAACAAATAGCGTTTGAGCGATTTGACCCGTGCCCAATGTATGCGTTTTAACGCATGCTATGTAGAAATTACCTAGTTTGTAGGCGCTTGCACTTGTACCTATTCGTTCTATTTTAAATGAGAGATGCATTGAAAACATCACTCAAGCACAATGTGTTTATAGCTTTGTTTAACAATGAAAAAATTAATTTTTAACAATCAAAATCGGTATAATTTGACTCGAACTTTCAAATGCTACAAGAAGCATTAATATTTTATTTTTTAATCAAAAGTTATTCGGGTTCAAAAATTGCAATTTTTCGATTTTTTTGAAAGTTTAACCGCATTTATCTCGAAAACTATGCATCCTACGAAAAAACTTGTAGGAACATTTTTGCTTAGGATGACCAAAAAAAATGTGTTGTTTTGCGAAAAATCGTTGTTATGTAATTCTGCAAGTTCTTTGTTATAACAATCTTATCGACATTACCCCCCTGGCGTCAGCACTATATCTAAAAATAAGTAAAAACACTTTTTAAGTTTTGTTTATGTTTTTTGAATATAAAGCATATTTAATCTCTAGCATCTATAAATAAATTGGTGTCTATTTATAATAAAATCTTAACTTGCCTGAGAATCCTGATACTGGTCTAGGTCCTAAACCAAACCCTCCAGGTCTAATCGGACCGCCAAAATTGCTTACCGGCCTTGGGTAGTAATTTCCACCTACTGGTCCTCCTGGTCCTACAAGAATTCCATTTTCGGGGGAATGAATTGGCCGTGAAGGTACATGTCCTCCAATTGATCCCTTCTTCGTTGAATAACAACAATACCGTTTTCCAGCATCGCAATGGCCCTAAACACAAATAAAAAAGATTTAAAATCAAAACTGATTTAGTACAAATCGATCTATACCACGAAAGATAATTAGAAATAAAGAATCAAATCATCACCCAGCCTTCAGCGTCCGAAGTCGATTATAGGCCTTCCGTAATTTCTTCTTGTTCTTCGGTCCTAAGCTTTCTTCAGCCAATTCCCAGCGACACTTTTGACGTCGTATGTCCTTCGTGTAGGTGATTTACTTCTGTTTCTGTCTGCTCATGGTTTCAACACTGTTATTTTTTGGGTCCATTTTTAGCCACATGGTCCATTTAATCTCACTTCAGCCTTGCTACACGCTCTATGACATCTGTGATGCCTCTCCTGCTTCTTATTTCCTCGTTTCCAACGCTGTCCCTGAGTGTCAGTCCAAGTAACGACAGTTCCACTCTTCTTTAGTCGCCGTTAGTCAGGACTAGAAGCACACATTGGTCGAACGCCTTCTTCTTCAAATAATTTGGCATCTTGCTCTTAAAAATGTCTGACAGAGCTCCATATGCAGCCCATGCTAAAGTGATTCTTCTTTGCAGATCATAAGTTTAATTTTCCCACGCAATTTGAATTTTATGGCCTAAATATTTATATTTAAGGGTCAAACAAATAATGGAAAATAATGTCAAAATAACATAATTTCATATACTTAAACAATCTATAAATACGCACGTAAGATATTCCAGGACTGTTGCAATTAAATCTTTCGGTACACTTGCACCTATCGTATTCTTTATAAGATCCATCTTCAACAGGTCCAGTAAGAACACCTGGTCCGGTAAGAACACCAGGCCCATGTCCATCTCCTGGATAGAAAGCGCCCTGTCCCCCACCATATAGTTGATTGTTGCCTTCGTATATACTGCCAGGCCTAATAACAAGAAAACTCGTAATAGTAAAGCCAGTTCACTGTATTTTAATTTTTCCTTATTTATAATTAATTTTTTGGTATACAGTAAGGACGAAAAAGTTTATAAATTTGTTATCTTCAATATGAACATATTTTCCACCTACTCCGCTTTTACACAAAACAAAGTTTTAAACAAAATTTTAAACCAAAAACTGCCTAAGAAATTAATCTTCCCACTACCAGAGAAAACTCAGAGAAAACCAGAGAAAACCCAGTACCTCCTGCTCTATTACGTCATATACATCCAAGATATCAACAAAAATAGCCAAACACATAAAAAAGAAAGAAAAAACACCAGTTTTTATCCCAACAACAACTGAAGCAAATACATTGAGCAATAAGAGCCAAAAGAAAAAGCAATAACAGCGTGGTGTATATGTTACAGTTCAAGTTGATTCTCAGTTAGAGTTGACTCCAACTAGTTGGAGTGAACTCGAACTGAAACGAGCAGTAAAAGTTGATTTTAAAAATTTAAATCAACTTTTACTAGTTGGAGTTGACTCTTCCTGGATCGATTCAGTAAATGTTGATTATACGAGAATCTCAAGTGCATTTTTGATGAGTGTGCGTTTCTTTGTTTTGACCGTTTCAACTACTTATTAGTATAGTCTGTAACGTCGCACCCGTTAGGTAAATTATTCTGATTCGATTTTTTGCACAAACTTACTCAAAGAAATACATCCGTATAACAATCCTTATAACAAATACACAGGGTGTCACGCGGTACCGCGGTCGAAAAATTGTTTAACCAATGTTTGTTAACCAAATTCACAAAAATAATTTTTATCTACTCTATCTCATATTATGTAAAGCAGCGGTTCTCAATCTGTGGTACATGTACCACTGGTGGTACATATCATTATTTGCGGTGGTACACAAAACACACAAAAACTTAAAATAGTAGTACATAGTAAATCTTGATTATACAATCTAAAAATATAGAAATATAATAAAAGAAACTTTAGATGGTACATGACTCAAAAAGATTGAGAACCGCTGATGTAAAGGTTTTATTGTGTGAAAATTGTAAATATAGATAGCAGTAAATGAAGGGTTTAAAGTATGTCTGAAGTAACAATGTATTTTAAATCCGTTTTACTTTTTCGCACTGTTTTTTAGCACACTTTCATATAATTAAACATCCTTAATATTCGCCTTCGGGAGGAAATCAGTCCAACTGAAATGCTCACAAAACAGCGACCACGGAAGCAAAGATGGATGACAGAGGAAATATTGGATTTAATGGACGTCAACTAAAAAACAACAAATCTGTAGGAAAAGATGAAATACCAGCTGAGCTATTGAAGTTAGTCAACGAGGAAAACTTAGACCTTCTTTTTGGACTATTTAATAATGTTTACAATACAGGGACTATCCCTAAAATATTGCTTGAATCAGTCTTCATACCACTGCCTAAAAAGAAGAATGCCAAATTATGCCAGGACTTCCGCCTTATAACTCTATTAAATAACATTCTGAAGCTTTTCTTGCGTATCATACAGAAGAGAATATATTATAAAAAATGTGATGAGGTCACCGGTCAAGAACAATTTGGCTTCAGGAAAGGTATGAGGACACGAGAAGCCATATTCTGTCTTCAAACTCTGGCACAAAGATACAAAGATCAGCAAGCAGACCTTTTATCTGTTTCATAGATTTTGAGAAAGCGTTCGATAGGGTGAAGCACAAGACCTTGATAGAAAGATTGAACGACATCGGAGTCGACAAAAGAGATTCTAAAATTATAGAGGCTATTTATTGGAATCAGACAGCAATCATAAAGACCAATGGTAATACGTCAAGGCCAATTGAAATACAACGAGGTGTTAGACAGGGTTGTGTGCTATCACCCATACTTTTAACGTCTACTCTGAAGTAATATTTGCGAACTCTTTATCGCACTCTTCAGAAGGAATCAGGATAAACGGGCAGAGAGTAAATAACATCCGGTATGCAGATGACACAGTATTAATGATTGATTCGGACCATGGTCTGCAGATACTGTTGGATAGGGTTACTGAGAGTTGTGAAAAAATGGTGATGAAGATCAATACTGCGAAAACCAAAGTTATAATAATATCAAGGAACAAAAATTTACCTCTTCCAATAAATATGTGAAACACCAACAGCTTGAATACGTAAGCCAGTACAAATATCTTGGTTACTGGTTCAACAATCAACTTGATTATAAACAAGAAGTCAAGAGCGAGAATAGAGGTAGCCCGACAGGGGTTTATCAAAATGAAAAGCTTATTTTGTAACAGTCGCATTAATATCAGCCTTAGATGTCGTTTTCTGCATTGCTATGTGTGGTCAATACGGACCACACATCAGTATGGAAAGGGGGCCTGGACACAACAAAACACTGATGAACAAGTTGGACGTCTTTGAACTCTGGCTTTATAGAAGAGACTTGAAAATACCTTGGACAACCCACACCACCAACGAATATGTTCTGAGGAGAATAGGTACAGATAGGGAACTGCTAAAAATCATTAAAGTCAGAAAAGTTAGCTACCTGGGACACATAATGAGAAAAAAAAAGTACCGCCTCACGCAACTGACCATCCAGGGTGAGATTGAAGGAAAATGGGGTCCCGGTAGGCGCCAGATTTCATGGCTTAGAAATATCAGAGACTGGACCGGCCTTGATTCAACATATTTGTTTAGAGCCGCATTGGACAGAGACAGATTTGCCAGTGTAGTCACTAACCTCCACTAAAGGAGAAAGCATCACAAGAAGAAGAACTTTCGCCTTGTCATGGTGATGACATGTGAGCAATAAATTACAAAAAAAGTTTTGACAGTTTTGTGGTTTGAAAGAAGTTTGAATTTTTAAATGTCAAAATGGTGCAATGGTGCATCTCACTCGCACTCACATTGATAGCTGCGTCAATACGCTCCTGGCGCTCATTGTTAATAATTAAAAATAACCGCTTAGTAATAAAATAATAACAAAAATTTCTTCAGTATCTTGTAGGGGGGGGGGGGTCGTTAAAATTCGTATCACAGTAATGACAGTAATGACAGATGACTTTTGCATATTGTATACCTACCTAATTACTAAATCGTAAAGTTTTGATTTATTTTGTATGAATATAATTGCGAAACACTACAGAATTTTTCTTTTTGACATAAATTTTATTAATATTAAGATAAATTTTGTACAATATTTTTAATAATTAAAGTAAATAAATTTTAATTTCACTCAAATAAATAATCAATTGCTGCCATTGACCACTTACATTCAAACTCGGTTAATTTGATTAATAATCGCGGCAGGTAAAGTAACATTCTTCTTTCAATACAACAAAGTGTTACTTTACTGCCGAAAATGAGGGCAAATGAGTACAATAATGGATGATTTTAGTGACGTTTGGCGATAAACAATGATTTTAAACAAATTCGCAAAAATAATTTTTTCACTTCTTACAAATTTTTTTTTAGATCTTTTGGGCCTTTTTTCTCTAAAATTGACTGTTGTCGAGTTATTAGCGACTTAAATTTTGAAAAACGCCAAAATAACCATTTTTAAGGTTTAATAACTCGGTTAAAGATAATTATTGTAAAAGTCGAGCGAGCGGCCGTGGAGTAACGGCATAATCGCTGGCCTCATACGCCAGTGCACGTGGGTTCGAGCCCTGCCAAAGACAAACCATTTTCATTTCCAATAATGACACGAGCCGTCTCACCGTGCCTCGGAGAGCACGTTAAGCCGTCGGTCCCCCTGGGCTAGTGTACATCGACACTAATTACTTGAAACAGGGTTAAAGATATAATTGGCGCCGGAACTGTCCGAAAGGCAAAAATGCCATACGATATTATATATTATCAAAGTCAGAAATTAAAAAAATCACAGATTAAAGCTACCTCTATAAGATCCTGAAGAAATTTTTGTCATTATTTCATTAATAAAATATTATTTTTAATTATCAACAATGAGCGCTAAACGTGTATTGAGGCGGCCGTCAATGTGAGTGCGAGTGAGATTCACCATTGGACGGCCGGAATGGTGCATCTCTTTAGCACTCACCATTGACGGCCGCCTAATACGCACTTAGCGCTTATTGTTAATAATTAAAGATAAAGCTTAGTAATAAAATAGTAACAACAATTTCTGCTGGATCTTGTAGAGGGGGCTATAAACTTTGATTTGGTCACTTCTGACTTTCATAATAATGGATTTGAACCGAGTTATAAGCCTTGAAAGTGGCTATTTTCGTATTTTTCAAATTTTAAATCGCGTATAATTCGACAACAATCAATTTTAGAGAAAAATCACAAAATATATTTTTTTGCTCAGAATAACCCAAATATTCTAAAAAAAACAAAAATTGTTCGAAATGAAAAAATTATTTTTGTGAATTTGTCTAAAAAAAATTGTTTAAACAATTTATCGATCAAGGTACTGCCCGGCACCCAGTAGATTTGTTATAAGGACCTCTTTTTGAGTAAGTTTGTGCAAAAAATTCGAATCGGAGTAATTTACCTAACGGGGGCGACGATACAGCCTAGACTAATTTGAACATATTCAGTAATATTTAATTTCTATAGTCCATCCCACCTTGACTTTACAGTATAGGGAACATAGGCAATGCAGTCCTTATGAGAGTTTTTCGCACAGTGATGCCGATTTTATCAAAAACAATTTGTAATCGAACATTAGATTAAATTAAAACTGTTTTTGAAAGGCAATCTACAATTTTAGGATTCATACGCGCAATAACTATAGTATATCAAATAAACATAAACGCATACCAATCCTAAATTGTAGATTGTCTTTCTAAAACAGTTTTAATTTAATGTCTCTAATGTTCAATTACAAATTCTTTTTGATAAAATCGGCATCATCGAGCTAAGAACTCTCATAAGGACTGAATTGCCTATGTTCCCTATACTGTAAAGTCAAGGTGGGACGGACTATAGAATCGGCTGTTTGTGTGAATTAGAATCAACTTTTACTAAATGGCATTAGGAAGAGTATACTTTTCCTAGTTGGAGTCTACTTTTACTAGTAAATGTTGAATATAAATCTTCATTTTATATTTATAATTAACTTTTACTGAAACCAGCCGTTAGAGTTGACTCCAACTAGTTGGAGTCAACTCCAACTGGATAATCAACTTGAACTGTAACATATAGAAACTAACATGTGATGACTGTCCAAAACTTACATCTGACATACTGACAAAACCTTAAAAAAACGTATAGAAGAACCCAAAAGGGTTTTCAATATTATAAAAATAGATTATACGTACGAACTTCACCTTCTAGATTATAATCATTCTTTGATTGAGTTTTAAATTCTCCATATTCAAAATAAAGGCTTATCACCCTCCAAGTCTGATCCCACTCTATACCCCGAACAGGGAGAAGTTGGTTTTTTGCGGTTTCCCAACTTCATAGCACAATTATACCTTTTCGTCCTGAGAAAAAGCCGCAACTATTTTTTCACACTCTCACACTCGCACACAAACTGCCCAGGCAATGTCGAAAACTGTCTCCTGAATTTCGAGGAGGTCTGGTATGTATGTTTACATACATGTTTAAATGAGTACAAGGGTTACTAAAGACTACGGTTGACGGCAAAGTCTGGACCTGTCTAGACGGTATACACTTAAACAATTATTCACACACACATGAGAACGGCAGAGCACTCTTTCAACTGAAATCGATAGGTACCACCAAGTCATTTTCATGACCATGGAAGCCAGTGGCGGCTCCTGGTGTAAATTATTGGGGGTGTAAAGTAACATTCACATTCACAAATATCTCCATCCTTAATATTGTTCCGAAATTCGAACTTCACAAAAGCAAAATTTAATTGCAGGTTCATGTGCGCCGTGCACGTTAAAAACACCATAAGATCACAGTCAACTTGTGCTCTTTTGGCCATCTAAACTTGTTGGCTATAGCGGGAAGCGGGGTGTATGGTGAGTTGTATTTTTCCCTATGATAAGTCATTGGGATAGGAGCCACCGTAAGAGCGGTGAACGAGAGGTTCTGTCTAAGGCCTCGCATTCGTGAAGTTTCCTCATCGAAATATAATAAAAATAATTGACTATTACCTATTACTTATAAACTCCTTGGATCTGTGATTTGTGATTTAAATTACTGTATACTAGTAGTTAGATTAAAATGTTATTTATAGAATGATAAATTTTACATAATATGAATGTTTGTGCGAAAATAATTTTGGGGGTTCACGTGCACATAATGAGCTCTTATGGAGAAACCGCCACTGATGAAAGGGTCCTTTTTTCAAAAATCCACAGTAGTATAGCAAAATCTAAAATCGATAACACAAACACTCACCCTCACCTGAAGGTGGCAGTACTCCCTCTCGAACGCCGATGGGATCTGGCACATATGCTACGCATATACAGGGTGTTTCATTAATAATTGTCCATATAGTAACTGGAGAGACCTTAGTACAAAATATGAAGATTTAACATAAAATACTTAAATAAAATGTGGTTCCTTACTGAGTTACAGGGTGTTTTATCTAAAAATTTAAAAATTATTTTTGCTCAGCATTTTAAAACTATTCGACTTATACTTTTCATGCTCGGCAGAAAGTCCGACTACTATACACCCCATTAAACTATGATAAACAAACGTTTCTAGCTACTACCAGAGGCGTACGACAGGGGATGGTGAATGGTTGACCCTTCTCAAATTCTACGCCACTGAAGAAATTACTATTTTAGTGTCATTTTTAGATTTTACAATATTTTCTACGTAAATAATATACTCTTTATTGGTAACGATAAAGTCATTAGTTTTCGAGATATTAGAAGTTAAATATCAAACGGCACAGTTATTTTGATTAATTTATGACATAATTCATATGATTAAAATTTAAAAACTATTTGTACCCAGTACTTTAAAACTATTTGGCGTATCTTTATCATACTTGGCAGAAACTGTAGGTACTGTACAGCTGTACACCCTACTAAATTAAGATAAAAAAACGTTTCTAGCTACTACCAGAGGCATACGACAGGGGACAGTGGCTGGTTGACCCTTCCCAAATTCTACGCCACTGACGAAATTACTATTTTAGTGTAATTTTTTGATTTTACAATATTTTTTATGTAAATAATATACTCTTCATTCGTAACGATAGAATGATTAGTTTTCGAGATATTTGAAATTAAAAATGAATCGACACAATACATTAATCAAAATAACCGTGTCGTTTCATTTTTAACTTCAAAAATCTCAAAAACTAATGACTTTATCGTTAAGAATGAAGAGTACATTATTTTCATAAAAAGTATTGGAGAATCCAAAAATTGAACTAAAATAGCAATTCCGCCAGTGGCGTAGAATTTGGAAAGGGTCAACCATTCACTTTCCCCCGTCGTACGCCTCTGGTAATAGCCAGAAACGTTTGTTTATCATAATTTAGTAGGGTGTAAAGTAGTCGCACTCTATGCTAAGTATGAAAAGGATACTTCTTCTTCTTCTTGTGCCACTGCTATCGGAGATTGAAAATCATCAAGGCTGACCCTGACTTTGTTAAAAAGTTCATTAGTGGTGGAGCCAAACCACTTTCTCAAATTCCGCAACCATGACATTCTTCTACGGCCTGGATTCCGTTTTCCTTTTATTTTTCCTTGCATTATATTTTGAAGTAATGCGTATTTATGACCTCTCATCAGGTAACCCAAATAATCGAGTTTTCTTCGTTTTATCGTCAACCAAATTTCTGGGTCTCTTCCTATCCTTCGTATTACTTCAAGATTTGTGATTCTTTCAACCCAACTTATCTTCAACATTCGACGGTAGCACCACATCTCGAAACTTTCAATATTTTTTATGTTGTTCTGTTTGAGAGTTCAGGCCTCTACACCGTATAATAGCGTGTTAAATACGTAGCCTATTAGCATTCTTAATCGTAGAGGGATGCTTATATCTCTGTTGCAGAAGAATTTTCTCATCTTTATGAAGGTGGCCCTGGCAATTTCGATACGTCTTTTTATTTCATTGTTTTGGTCTCCAGTTTCGTTTATTAAAGTTCCCAAGTATTTGTAACTTGATACTTTTTCAATTTGAATGCCGTTTATACTAATATGTGCTGGTTGTGTCATGATTTTACTGAAGATCATATACTTGTTTTTTTTTTATATTAATGTTTATGCCATAATTGTTGCAAGCAATATTTATGTTTGTAAGTAATCGTTGTTATTCTTCTACTGTTCTTGCCACTAGTACAGTGTCGTCTGCGTATCGAATATTATTTACAACCTCTCCATTGATTATACAGATGCTTTCACTATATACATTAAATAGCAGTGGTGACAAAATGCATCCCTGTCTTACTCCTCTACGTATTTCTATTGCTTTTGATATCTCGTTTTCTATTTTGATGTTAGCTTTCTGATTCCAATATAAGTTGAGAATTATTCGCAGATCTTTATTATCTATGTCTTTTCTTTCAAGAATGTCTCTTAGCCTATCGTGGCCTACTCTGTCAAACGCTTTTTCAAAATCGATAAAACATGCATGTACTTCTTGATTAACGTCTAGGCATATTTGTGTAAGAACATTCAAACCGAAGAGAGCTTCTCGAGTACCTAGTCCTTTTCTGAACCTCATCTGCGTATTCCTAATATCTGACTCTAACTTTTGATAAACTCGGTTGTGGATGATTTTTAGAAATATCTTTAGTAGATGGCTCATTAAAGATATTGTTCGATGTTCTGAACATTCTTTTGCATTGGATTTCTTTGGCAGTGCAACGAATGTAGACAGCAGCCATTCTTGAGGTATAATACCAGTATTGTATACTGTGTTAAATAAGTGCAATATTATACCTATTGATTCATCATTCAAGAGCTTTGGTAATTCAGTAGGAACCTCATCGGGTCCATTTGTCTTTCCAGTTTTGGAATTTCTAAGTGCCCTTTCTACTTCACATTTTAGGATTTCAGGTCCCGTTTTACCATTTACCTGGACAATGTTATTTCTCTTGTCCTCAAACAATTCTCTTATGTATTCACTCCATCTATTAATTTTTTCTGTTAAGTCTATAACAATATTTCCGTCTTTGTCCTTCAGCAAACTTATTTGATGTCTTCTTTGGGTTCCTGTAAGTTCTTTTACTTTTTTATGTATATTGAATGTGTCATAATTTCTTTCATAGTTTTCCATTTCTACACATTGTTCTTTAATCCATGATTCTTTGGCCTTCTTTATTATTTGCTTTATGTTCTTATCAACCTCTCTGTATTTTTCTGAATTATTCTTCAATTTGCGTCTTTCATCAATTAGTTCTAGTATGTCTGATGTCATCCACACCTTATGTTTCTTTGTAGATTTGGTTAGGTGATTATTTCCCGTAGTTCTTATTATAGTGTTATATACTTCAGTTTTTTATCTATGTTGTCTGTTCTGCGGATTTGGTTTTCTGCTACACTGAGGCTGGTGTTGATTTCTTCTCGCACTGTTTGTCGTCGGTGTTCACTTTTAAGCTGGCTTAAGTCTAACGCTGGGATGATGGTTTTTCTCATTTTCTTTGGTCTAGCTTCTAACACAGATACTACTAGATTTTGATAGAAAAGAATACATCGAATAGTTTTAAAATACTGAGCAAAAATAGTTTTTAAATTTTTAGATAAAACTCTCTGTAACTCAGTAAGGAACCACATTTTATTTAAGTGTTTTAGGTTAAATCTTCGTATTTTGTGCTAAGGTTTCTCCAGTTACTATATGGACAATTATTAATGAAACACCCTGTATGTTTACATGAATGCAATGGTCACTAGGGACACAGTATCTGTCACCAACAGATCAAAACACATACACATAGCTACAATCTGGAAAGTACATGTTTTCCCAATTCACTCTTTTCTTCTCTGATTTCGATGGCTCTGAACAACACCGTCCGCACATCAATGTGCTCACTACCACACGCTTAGTCAGCTACTCTACACTTTGCTCCAGCGCTTTTTCCGTCTCTTTGCTTTTGCGTCCTTATAAGCATAAACACCCTGAAGAGGATACATAAATCCTAAATGGGGATACAAAATGTACAATTCAATCCAAATAAAGAATCCTTTACCTAATCCTAAAAATGGACAATGATAGTATAATACACCCAAAGCAAATGTAGTAATCTTAATTTGGAATAAATTTTGTGAAAGTATTGAACACAAAAGTTTTTCAGTGTTTTATTGTTAGATTTGAAAATACATTTAAAATTTTGGCCCATTTTGTGTGTGTATATGTATTTGTCTGAACTAGAGGTACTGGTAATACCTCTGGTAAAATAAACATTTTCCAATATCCATATTGGAAATTTTTTTAATGTAGACAAACCCTTTACGTCCTCACTGTATGTTAATAAATACACCACAAACAACATTTTTTTACCGCCAAAGCACGGAACTAGCCTCAAAGCTAAAAGCCATTATTTTAAACCAAAGTGACAAAGATTGTCAGTTTTACCTGTTACCGTGAATTCCCACATCGACACAAAATAAATAGAAAATGATTACTCTGCAATAGTGTTTATTCGCTGTAACAATGAGAGTGGCAATTGGATGTGTATTCAGTATTGTTACCACAGAAGCGCCAAAAGATAAATCACACTCCAAATACATAAAATTTAAAACTAATTAAATCTAAACTTTCATTGTATGAACGTAATTCTGTACAAAAATAAGGGTGGAATTCAGTGGCGGATTCAGTGGCATTTCAAAGTAATCAAGTGTAATGTTTGTAGATACAATAGTCGTTACTCGCTCTGTTACGATTGGTATGGAGTAACGAAGTAATCAGAGTAATCAAAGTAGATACAATAGTCGTTACAATAGTCGTTACTCGCTCTGATACGATTGGTGCGAAGTAACGAAGTAATCAGAGTAATCAAAGTATGTAATCAAAGTAACGATTTGCCTATCTGTATAGTAATCGTTACTTTCGGTATTCGTAAGTACCGAGTACTTTGTAACGAATAGATACTTTTTCAACATCTCTACAATGAACCCGCTAGTCAGAAGACTTAAGGAAACTTAACAAGGCAAATTTTCCTCAGTTTTTCACATAGTTTTTGAGTGTTAAAAATGGCCGATTTCGCAATTTTTCAATTTTTAATCGCTTATACGAGTATGTCAAAAACTATCAACTTTAGAGAAATGTCACGAAAGATCTTTTCTGTTTGTAATGATCCAAAAAACCTAAAAAACTTTGTTACATGCAAAAAAAATAATTTTGGGAAAAAACAAAAAAAAAACGTTTAAAAAATTTTTGACCCACTTTTGGTCCTGGTAACATGCAAATTTGTTAAAAGGGGTCCTTTTTGAGTAAGATTGTGCAAAAAATCCGAATCGGAATATTTTTCCTAGCGGATGCGCAGTGGCTTTGTGGACTAAACCTTTTTCCTTATTAGAACAAACACATTCCGCTTTCAGAGGCGGGTACGCAGCTACACTGAAGACGTTGTAAACAGAAACAGCTGTCTGTAGATTGTGCATCGCCTCTGGATCGAAATGAAATATACATTGTCTTTCACTTGACTGCATAAAAAAATAATTTGGCTAAAAATGTTCTTCTTCATACTGTTAAAAAAACGATACAGTCTCTTTTGTATTTATAATTTCGCCTTCTCCTTCTCATTTTTATTTTATTTATTTCAAATTTACAACACATACACAATTTGAAAGAATAGTTAACATCTTTCAAGAATAAATCTGATATAGACTACTAATATGATACTATAATAATAATATGTGTACTTCCCAACTCCAGACCAATATGGAGATTAAAAAGAACCCTTCTACAGCAACATTTCAAAAATAGTGCTGGATCCACGCAATAACAGAGATATGACGATTAAAATAAGGTTTTATCTAGGTTTTATCACTAAATTCTCTCCCTTCCAATCTATGTCTTAACAGATATGTTTTCGTCTTCTGCGTCAACCAGTTTCCATCCACTCCTGAATGTAGGTCTCCCCCAATTGCTTCCATCTTTCTCTATCTTGCTTCAATCTAGTCCACTGTTTACTTGCCACTGCTCTTATGTTATCTACACATCTTCTTTGAGGTCTTCCTATCTCTTGCCTCTTGCCATCCTCTTTGTTCTCGAAGGACAGAACAATCTTTCTCCCTGGGCAGCTATACCTACTTTGATTTTTGGATAAGTTTTTCGCATGATATATTCTCATTCCAGGTTAAACAACAACAGGTAAAGCGGACTGTCTCAGTCCAGATTCAGAATTTACGCAGAAAGCATTTGATGTGGGTATTGTTAAGATACTGACTGCGAAACCTATGGTTTCATTCGCAGCATCATACAAATCATTTGATGATGTTTTTGTTATTTTATCTATCCATCTTTGAGCTTTAATTTATCCATATTTGAACATATGTCTCTCATTCTCTTTTCCACTGCATTCTATCCAGTGCTGTGGTCATCCATCTAGATCCGGCATGCTTTTTGAGGTCGTGGCTCCATCTCATCTGAGGTCTGACTCGTCCTCTCTTGTGTTTCCATGGTCGCCACTAGATGGTTCTCATGGTTCTATTCTAACTTGTGCAAAAGAGTTACACATATTTTCATTACAGTTTCTTAGTTATGCCCAGCTTAACCACTGCCTTCCACAGTCTTATAGGTTTAGTCAAAACATGAACCTCTTTGAAATCTATAAAGATCTGATGTACTTCTTGATTATACGCAGATCAGGGGATTTAGGGGTTTTTTTGGTTTTTTATGGCTTTGATTCAAAATATTCTATTATTTTATTCTCGGCGATGACTATTTCTCAATTTTTATCACTCACTAAACTGAGTGGCCTTATATAAGAGCCTATCTTTTGTTGTCTTACCTCTATGTAGAATATTTTACTTTACTTGTGTCTATGTTCCCCTTCTATTTTTTCAATTTGTTGTAAATGTTGATTTGATTCATTAAAAGGTTTGATTTTATAAACCAACTTAGCTATTTTTGTACAGATCCCCACTGGACTGTAATTGATACGTTACTCCACAAATAATAAATGAAAAAGTACTTAAAATTAGCTAAAAATAGATATATGTACTTACATTGCATGTCAAAAGCTCTTCCAAAGAAATATTTTGGTCAAGAAAGACAATACTAAAAATAATCTACTTATATATTTTGTAGAGTTCACTACTAAATAAATCTCAATATGTTAGTGATAGGACAAAAGTCCAAGTAATAAATAAACTAAGTCACAAATAGGAAGAAAAGCTCTTCTACCTACCCCTAAAATCAGGTAGCTTAACCACATAAAGTAATACAGAGGATGTCCCATTACCCTGGGCATCCAAAGTAACGTTCATTACAAAGCCTCCCCATTCGTTATGTCTTTCTATAAGAAGGGGTGGTGATATAGCTTGGGAGTCAGATAAGTACCACTCCATTACGGAATATGACTGGTTTGATCTTCGGATATGTGGGTTTCACTGTTCCATTGGAACACATATTATGTCCACTATAGCTGAGGTTGTACGAATATGTGTGTGTATGTGTGTGTGTACATTTTAGTGATACGATAATATTATTGTAACTATCTACATTAAGCCATTCCCATATACTAAAACAGGAATAGAAATTCCAAAACCACCAGTTGCTCTCTTTGCTCATCTACCTGCACCTCTTCTTTCGTTGACTTTACTTACTTTTTTAACCATTTTAACAGAAATTGTAGTATTAGATGGATCCATTGATACTCGCTAAATATAAAAATAAATATAAAAACACGCGTATTCATTTGTTTTATTAGCATATAAAGTATGTTTCTCAATATACTCTTTAAAAAAAGTAAATTTAAAATTTTTAAAAAATATTTTTTTTTTACATATTTTACATACTTTTTTGCAAAATTGTATCAGTTCTATTGTTTAACCTACTAAATATAAATTCCCTGTCCATTGTACTTACAAAATAATAAACTTTTATAGTCCAGAGAAATAAGGTTTTTGTCCGGACACTTGAGCAGCCAGGTTACAAATGGGATTTTTGGGTACTATATAGGGTGAGGCAGATAACTGGCCTATTAGAAATATCTCAAGAACTAAAGCCAACAGAATCATGAAAATTGGAATAAAGGGGTTTTGAAGGATGATCTATTAAATGAAAATATTTTCATCTCTTTGCAACTTCCGGTTATACCGGAAGTTGCTTATAACTTCGTTTTTTTTAAATGGGACACCCTGTATATTTTTACATTTTTGGATTATCTTCGATGTCTTCTTTCTTAAAATATAAGGTTTTGTAATATTATACAGGGTATTTTAAAAGATAATTACGTTTTTTTTATTAATTTCGTAGCAACATTCACACCCTGTAGAATTGTAGTAAATTGACATCTAAAACTCTACTTACCTGCAAATGATTTTTAATATACTCGACTATTGTTAAGAATCATTAGTATAGCTAAATTTTTAATTTTAGTATACAGGGTTGGTCGAAACTCGGAATGAGTATTTTCTGAGTTTTCTTAAATGGAACACCCTGTATTTTTGTATTGTAGTGAAATTATATTTTATAGTACTTTTTTATTTCTTAATCATTCCCTATACCTAACTGCTTTAATTTGTGAGTTATTGGTGATTCAAGCTAAACATTAATTGCAAAAAAAAATACGTAAAATTTTATTAGGTTGGCCGTGAAAATACTCAATCCCAAATAATTTTTCCGAAATAAATACATATTAATCCAGACTGGTCCTTAAAATTACCAATAATGGTTTAGCTATCGAAATACCTTCTTAGTTAAGATTGTTGGTGCGATTAACAATTAAGCACAAATTAAAGCAGTTAGGTATAGGGATTGCTTAAGAAATAAAAAAGTACCGTAAAATATCATTTCATTACAATACTAAAATACAGGGTGTTCCATTTAAGAAAACTCAGAAAATACTCATTCCGAGTTTCGACCAACCCTGTATACTAAAATTAAAAATCTAGCTATACTAATGATTCTTGACAATAGTAGAGTATATTAAAAATCATTTGAACGTACAATTCTACAGGGTGTGAATGTTGCTACGAAATTAATAAAAAAACGTAATTATCTTTTAAAATACCCTGTATAATATTACAAAACCTTATATTTTAAGAAAGAAGACATCGAAGATAATCCAAAAATGTAAAAATATACAGGGTGTCCCATTTAAAAAACGAAGTTAATAGATTTAAACGATTTAATAGATCATCCTTCAAAACCCCCTTATTCCAATTTTCATGATTCTGTTGCCTTTAGTTCTCGAGATATTTCTAATAGGCCCTTTATCTGCCTCACCCTGTATACACAATACATTATAAATACAAAAATGCCCGTCACAGTTCGGACGAGAATTTTAGTTATTAACAAATAAGGGTCAAAAATGGCAGTTTTTTCTTTTAAATTGCTACAGATAAAAATAGGGTGTTTAAATATCTTATTTATAGTATTCTTCTTTTAGTAGATGAGAAAAGGTTTAAAATGGCAGTTTTTGAATTTTAGTCTGATCATTTGTTGCTTCGTAAGTTGCAAAATAAGGATAAAATTTCGAAAATAAAAAGTTTGCTATAACTTTTGCAAAAATGACTTTAAGACTTTCATATTGCACGAAAAGTTGAGCCAAACAGTCCACATAATGCATAAAAAATTTCAAGACGATTCGTCAATTAGTTTAAATTTTATTCAATTTGTTTTTCCCAAAGAGCTTTTTTTTTCAACGTTCAAATTGAACTGAACAATTGTTCAGAAAATAATAATGATATAGCAATTATGTGCACACCACATGAAAGAAGATTAGGTTGTAACCTATTTTTCATACTCAGAATTTATAAGGGGGGTTGCCCTCCTGATATTTTTTTTATTTTTTTTTGACAAAATCTTCTATTTTAATTTTATATGATGTAGAATTAAAAAATGCATACCAGCCTTAATTTTCACTCTTCTATCACCAATTCCTATTTTTTAATAGCCATCTATATATTTACATCTATAAAATTCTCCTGTCATAGTGTTAGTTGCCATACTCTTCCGAGACCGCTTGACCGATTTTTTTGAAATTATATATATTCGGTAGGTCTTTGAATCGGTCGTAATCTATTTTTCATATCCCTGAGTGATAAGGGGGTTCCCCCTAACATTTTGTAATGTTAGGGGGGATATGTATACATAAAGTACTCTACAAGACTACGAATACATATGAATTTAAAAAATTATGATCAAATCCATCAACAAGCTCCGGAGTTATTAATCGCAGCATATGTTTGAAGGATTAATTTAATTTTTTTAATGCACGGATTTTAATAATTCCCCTCCACCGACCACGAATAGATTTCGTTAAGACGTCATTTTTAAAGCTTTATTAGCCACTCTGTTGAAGTTAAAAGTTTACTTAAAATTTTACACATAAACTATATACTTTGAACTTTAACATGACGGTAGTAAGATTGCTTAATTGTTATAAACAAAACAGCTGTGTTAAATAAAAAAAGTTGCTAACTTTGACCGTAATTAATCTAGGCGAATTTTTTTTTGAAAATACGTGTAAAAATACTAGCTTTACAAAGTAGTTTTAGTCTACAGTCAATATTAACAAAGTTATTCAAATTGTTTATGTATAAGTCAAAAATGAGCCAAAAATGTTTTCGGAATCATAAAAATGACATTTTAATGATTTTTTTTAAATACTTTGAAAATATAAATATTCTTTTTTCATGTGGTTTCCGCAGAATTGCTATATCATAATTGATTTCTGAACAATAACGTTGCAAAAAAAGCTCTTTGGGATAAACAAATTAAATAAAATTTAAACTAATTGACGGATGGTCTTGAATTTTTTTGTGCATTATAGGCACTGTTTGACTTTTCGTGCAATATGAAAGTCTTAAGGTCATTTTCGCATAAGTTATAGCAAATTTTTTATTTAAATATTTTAGTTTTATTTTAGAGTTTCCGAAGCAATTACCTTATTCCGAAGCAGAGTTACCTCTGCTTATTTACTAAAAGAAGAATACTATAAATAAGTTATCTCATTACCTTATTTTTACCTGTAGCGATTCAAGCGAAAAAACTGCCATTTTTGATATTTATTTGTGAATAACTAAAATTCTCGTCCGAACTTTGACGGGCATTTTTGTATTTATAATGTATTAGGTATATAGTACCCAAAAAACCTATTTGCAACCTGGCTGCTCAAGTGTCCCGAACATGGTATATTTTTGCCTCATTTCCCTGGCATATTATGGCATTAAACTGAGCGGTTTTGTATTTAATCTACAAACAAGTCTGCAAGCATTTACATAATTTACAAATTATGTTTTGTACTGTTATTTGACCATCGGCGATTTGTTAAACAAGTATTTGTCTTCATTTGCACTATTAAAACTATTTCGTGTAATGGTTCACCGCAAATAAAACAATAGAGTAAACAATAAAGAAATAAAACAAATAGGAAATAAGGTCAGAAGCTGTACCCATATATTGTACATACATTTAAGTAGGAATATACATTCAAATTTTTGATAATACGTTGTCCAGATTTATTAAAAGTCAATGTGATTTCATAGACATTTTATTGGTTTCTTCTTGATGTGATGTTGAATCCTTGACTAATGTTGGCGATCATCATGGTAATCGTTATCTCATTCGCAGGTTCTGAGGTTGTAAAAAACCAGGATGTTATTTTTCTTCCTGAACCTCGCCTTCCAAATATTTTTCCCTGCAGAATGGCTTGTAGGATGGAATATCTGAATTCAATTCGCATAATCTGTACAGTAACTTTCGAGATTTGATAGCGTTCAGTACCTCTCGGTGGGTTTTCATTCTTCTAAGGACTTCTTCATTCATAATTCGGTCAGTATAGGGGAGTTTGAGTATTCTCTGATACAGCTTCTTCTTCTTCTTATACTTGTTGTAGATCTGTCGATCTGTCAGTTCCGACGTTGAAGTATTTCTTGAGAGGTAGACTGCCAGCTATCTCTCCATCTTTTTGGTGGTCTCCCCGGTGGACGCTTGCCAACTGGTTTTCCTTCTAGAGCAATTCTTGGTAGTCTGTGCTACTTAATTCTTTTTTCATGACTGAACCATTCTCTTCGTCTTTGCCTGCCCCATCTGACTACATCTTGCACGCCACATTGTTCCCTGATGATGTTGTTCCGTATTCTATCTCTTCTTGTCTTCCCTGCTATTGCTTTTAGTGTCTTCATTTCGGCTATTCGTAGCATGCTTTTGGTTTTATTGGTTTCTTCTCTTGATTCAATGCCATAGGTCATAACAGGTCTGATGCAAGTTTTATAAATTCTGACTTTGCTGTCCATTCTCATATATGGGTTATTCCAGACCACATCTCTCAAATATCCGGAAAAGACAGCGGCCTTGTTAATTTGTCCTCTTAGGTCTCTGGCTGGGTCATGATAACTTGATAACTCTACACCTAGATATTTGAACTAGTTTAGCTGTTATATGGGTTTCCCCTCTACCACGAGCTTGCATCTAATTAGGTCTTTCGCAATGGTAATGCATTTTGTTTTCTGCGTGGATATGTTCATGTTGAGTCGTCGACATGCTTGATACAATCGATAAAGTTGTCTTTGTAGGTCATCCTCGTCCTCTGCAATCAGGGCTGCATAATCCGCATAGCACACTATACTGATTCTACTGTGGCCGAGTCTGTATCCTAGTTGTAGCGATTCCACATCTTCTATTATTTCATCCATTAGCATATTGAATAGAAATGGACTGAGGCTGTCTCCCTGCCTGATTCCTCCTGGTATTGGTATGTTGGCCGTAGTGGTGTCGTTTGTTTTAATTTTTGTCGTGTTGTTATTGTTCATTTATTTTATGACTTCAACAATGTTACAGCGACATCTCAAAAGCTTTCAATTTCTTGCACATATCTTGGTTCAAGGGACACGATTTAACAATTTAACACCATAAAACAGAACAAAGAAAACGTGCCATAGAATATCAACATTCGTATTATAACGTGATAACGTGATATAACGCCTTTATCAGGTTGAAGTAAAATCTATCTTTTCCGATGCACGCTCTTATCTTCTGGTTGTTGGTCCTTTCTTCATGTACTATGGTACCAAGGTAGCATTAGTGCTCCACTCTTTCTACTGAGGTTTGCTTTACGTACAGTTGACCTGATGTTATGTTTTTCTTACATTGACTATGGTACATAATTTTGTACATAAGGACTTCTAGGCTGTCCGTAAATACAACGGTGTCATTTACATATCTGCTGTTGTTTACCGGTATCCGTTTAGTGAATGCCCTTTTCAATTTTGTGCATGTTTCTCTAAATATACATCCAGACCAGAGATTCGAGATTCCTTCTTCAGTCCTGAACCACCGGAGCAAGTGAAATAGTCGTCGTGATGTCGTGTATGGTCTGTCTTCAAAGACCTCTATCTACCATGAATTGGTCTTTTGCATATTTCTGAAATTTAATCGATTCATCTTGTTGGGGATATTCTTTGAGAACTTCGGCTTTCTACTTTTCCTTGGATGATAGTCTCTACATGTTTTCTGTTATGACCTCATAACATGTCTAAAGTCTTCTAATTTTTAGAGGTCGAATTTGCTGGAGTGTCGTTTATCGGTCTTTAGTTCTCTTAAATTTGAGTTATTGAATATTAGGGGAGATAAAGTATAAGCCTTGCCTTACTCCACGTATCAATTTAACTTATTTGCTTTTGTGGAATTTGAGAGATTTGTGTTTGATTCCAGTAGATCTAATTTTGTAGTTTCTAATTATTTTAATATCCTTGTTGTCAATTGCTGCTTCTCTTAATACTAGCATCATCTTGGTGCGCCATACTCGATCAAACGCTTTTTCGCAATTAACCAGACTGCGTATATGTCGAACTGACATCTCGAATCTTTGAAGAAAGACATACTGAGAAGAGACCTTTCGTCGTACCAAAAAAATTTCTGAACCCGATTTGGTTAGAGGAAATTTGACTCTAACGCAGCTTGTAAGTCCTGTTAGGAATCACCTTTACAAACGGTTTTAGAGGATGATTTATTAGGCTTACCGTACGGTATTCATCTTCGTATTTTTGTGCACCAATTTTTTCGGAACTGCAACAAACTCAGACTTCAGCCCAACTGTTTATATTTCTCCAGGGTTGTATATTTTATTTAATATCTTTGTGATCATTGCTTATGATTCGTTGTGCATTAGTTTAATTATTTCTGCTTGTATATTATCGGAGCCTGCTGCTTTACTATCCCCGATCTGTGTTATTGTAGATTCAACTTCTTGCTGCAATATTCTTGGTCCATTATCCAGACTCTTTTCTAGCTTAAAGATGTTAACCCTTTGGTCTTAAAAATATTTTTCTAGGTATTCTTCCTACGTTATTAATCTACTTTTTGTGTCAAATGATGTTAGAATCAGTCAGATTTTCTTTCTGTCTACGCCTTAGTCCACCTGTGAGTTGTTTAACTTTCCTATGTTCCTTGTAACTATTCTATTTTAACTGTAGGGTCCCAATTTCTTTGCATTTTTCAATTGCTTTACTGGTTTATAATGTTTTAGACATCTTTACATTAGTCCAGAAAGCCACTGCGCATCCGCTAGGAAAAATGTTCTAATTCGGATTTTTTGCACAATCTTACTCAAAAAGGACCCCTTTTAACAAATTTGCATGTTGCCAGGACCAAAAGTTGGTCAAATATTTTTTAAACGTTTTTTTTTGTTTTTTTTCTAAAATTATTTTTTTGGCATGAAACAAATTTTTTTTAGGTTTTCTAGATCATTCCAAACCGAAAAGGTTTTTAGTGACTTTTCTCTAAAGTTGATAGTTTTTGACATATAAGCGATTAAAAATTGAAAAATTGCGAAATCGGCCATTTTTAACCCTCAAAAACTAGGTGAAAAACTGAAAATTTGAATGTTGCCAAGCTAGGTAGATATTCTTTAAACATCTATTGATGAAATCCCGAAGAGTTTTTTGCAATACAATATCAAAAACCCCTTTGTTTTCTAATTGCCACTCAAGCGTGCGCGACACTATTTTCCACCGTTGCATGTGTATGCAGTATGGTGCAAATGAAAGGAATAAATTCGTTATATCGTAAACCGGCGACTTTAAGGAAAAATCCCGAAATAAGTCGATTTTTATTTTTAAGTTATGATATTGTGACATATATGGTATACTAGTGACGTCATCTATCTGGGCGTGATGACGTAATCGATGATTTTTTTTAATGAGAATACGGGTCGTGTGCTGGCTCATTTGAAAGGTTCTCCATTTCTCTATTCAGTAATAAAAACATGTACATAATTGTTTACACAGGGTGTCCAAAAAATTTTTAAATCATTTGGAAAATTGACAAAAAAATTAAATTATTGGACACCCTGTATAAATAATTATGTAAATGTTTATATTACTGAATAGAGAATTGAAGAACCTTTCAAATGAGCTAGCACACGACCCCTATTCTCATTTAAAAAAATCATCGATTACGTCATCACGCCCAGATGGATGACGTCACTAGTATACCATATATGTCACAATATCATAACTTAAAAATAAAAACAAAGGGGTTTTTGATATTATATTGCAAAAAACTCTTCGGGATTTCATCAATCAATGTTTAAAGAATATTTTCCTACCTTGGCAACATTCAAATTTTCAGTTTTTCACATAGTTTTTGAGGGTTAAAAATGGCCGATTTCGCAATTTTTCAATTTTTAATCGCTTATATGTCAAAAATTATCAACTTTAGAGGAAAGTCACTAAAGACCTTTTCTGTTTGTAAGGATCCAAAAAACCTAAAAAAAAATTTGTTCCATGCAAAAAAAATAATTTTAAGAAAAAAACAAAAAAGAACGTTTAAAAAATTTTTGACTAACTTTTGGTCCTGGCAACATGCAAATTTGTTAAAAGGGGTCCTTTTTGAGTAAGATTGTGCAAAAAATCCGAATTAGAATATTTTTCCTAGCGGATGCGCAGTGGCTTTCTGGACTACATTGATTTATTGATTTATAATATCTTAGATGTTTTTTTAAATTTCATAGGTTTTATGATAAACTACCTGTTCAGGTGAGATATACACATAAGATATATGGGACATGTGATGAGAGGAGATAAATATCCAACAGTCCAGGTTATTATGCAAGGAAAAATGCAGGAAAAAAAGATTCATAGGAAGGAGACGTAACTTATGGCTGAAGAATCTTAGGGAATGATTTGGATGTAGTAACAACGAATTATTTAGAGCCGCGGTCTCAAAAGTAAAAAGCGCTCTAATGATTGCCAACCTTCGAAGTGGAGACGGCACTTAGAGAAGAAGATCTGTTCAGAACAGGTATCACTGATGTCATCGAATGCATAGACAAGCTGAAATGGAATTGGGCAAATCACATAGTGAGAGTAAAAGACTCAAGATGGACGATGGAATCAAAGAACGACCACCAACAAGCTAGATGGACGATATTAAACAAATGTCCAAGAAATGGCAACAAGACTATATAATAAGACAATATACTACTGAGGCAACGTGAATTTCTGTTACTAGAGTTTGCTTAGTTTCGACAATAACACTTCATGTTGACACAGATAAAAATTCTTTAAGGTTTAAGCTGTGTGATCTTCCATACAAAAATTGCGATCCCCTGCGAGCAATCCATCATTTGTAAACATAATAAAATGGTAAAGATATCTACATTGTTCTCTGTAGCAAATGAATATATTCCTGATCGTAATAAAACCACATGTAATATTTAACTTTGAATGGGGCATTTTGGATCAATTTATATAATACTTCTCCCATTAACAGCGTATAAAGAGCTTATTATGTAATTTATTTGGTAATATTTAGAGTTCAGTGAATCAATCTCCAGTTCTATTCACCCACTCATCAAGTGAAAATTTATGTTGAAATTCCCATTCAGAAACAGAGTTCGCCTATTTGTGATTATTTGTGTAATTAAAAATTCCTTTCCTAGTAATTTTGGTCTCGTCGGTATTATAATCAATATTTTAAAACATTTTTATTTTCACTGGACTTTTGTAAATACTACTGTATACACTTAAAAATTTATTATCCATTCTTTTGCGTGAATAATAATGGACTTTTAAGGATATAAGTCTTGTGCCCACACTAAAAAAATCATGATTACCTTCCGCATGAGACTTCCTTTATTCAGTTTTTCATATAAGTTTGTTCAATTTTCTAATACGGAAAATTTTCAGTAATCCGTTGTGTTTTCTACAATAGTAATTTTTTGTACTGTTGTATTTCTTATCTACTTTTTTTATCTTTAACTACTTTTAAACCATATCGTAATCTTTCAGTTTTCCGATTGCTTTCACTTTGAGATAACATGGGTGCTGACGTGAGAAATAAACTTAGTCCATGTAGTGAGGCCGCTACAGTGTAAAAAATTCTGATTGGGTTTCTTTGCGGATTCCTGTTTAAAAATGTTCCCTTTAACCCTTAAACGCCCAAGGGTGGGTAAAAAATGTCCACCTAATGCATATTCCCTTGTAACATATTTATTACGTGTTTAAAAATTTTCCAAAAATTATTTATTGTTAGAAATGCAGCCCTTTATCGAATGTTAATTTGGTTTTACCGATATTTTTGAAAATAAAAGTAATATCTTGAGTTAAATATAGGTGGGCATAAAAAGTACACCCTTGTAAAACTTGTTACTAAAGGTTTCTCTATAATTTCTCGTTGGTAGGAACATAATCCATATATAATTATCGACGTATAATTACCGTATCGACATAGTTATCCGCCAATGAGGAGGCTGAAAGGAAGAACGTGGAGAAAACCGACAAATCTGAATTAATGGCTTTTACTGGCATGTTAATTTTTAGGTACATTGTAATTGTGTTGTAAGGTTTGTAAATTGTTTATATTAATATTTTAGAAGATGCTGTGTTTATTAAGCATAAGATTCTTAAGTTTAATCCATTTCCAACAACTCTCAATAAATATATTAGCTATTTTCGAGGTGGACATTTTTTACCCACCCTTGGGCATACATGGAACCTAAAAAAGGTTGGGCGTTTAAGGGTTAAACAAATCAGAAAGGTGCCTAACAAAATTGGTCAGAAATTATGAAACAATTTTTTAAAACAAATTCAAAGAATCTTGCACCCGATTTTTTTTTTTTTGGTTTTTTAGGCCATTTTAACACGTTGACGGACAGTAAGTCAAATGTATAATCAAGTGTTGTGACACTATATGCAGAGCCGGATTTAAGGCAGTGGGGGCCCCTGGGCAGAATTGGTGTGGGGCCCTACATCCTGCCATTAAAAAAATTGTTGTTATAACTATGGTACCTACATAGTCAACTACAGGGTTTTCCCTTTTAGAAATTAAAAAAAAGTACTATTCTAACTGGGAAATAAACCAAAATTTAACTTGAAAAATTATTTTTTTTCTTTTTTTATTGACTTTGGATTGCTTGATACGTTCAGCTACGATAAAATGATTTTATTAACATTTCGACTTCCACTTCGGACTTCGTTATCATAATACAAAATATTAATGTACTTATTTATATAAAATTAATATTTTGTATTTTGATAATGACGTCCGAAGTGGAAGCCGAAACTTTAGTAAATTCATTTTTCAAGTTAAATTGTGGCTTATTTCCCAGTTAGAATAGTAAATTACATAAATTACACAAACAAATAGCTTCAGAACAATATTAAAAAAATGTTGATCTACTTTTATCAATATATTTTTAAATAATAAAAATACAAGGGCTTTATCTTGTTAGAGTAAAATATTAAAAATAAACATAGTTAAGATGCATGATTAAAGTCACGGTACTTTTCGAGAGATTTTTTAATTAAAAATTCCTTGATTATGTCGGACATGTCTAGATATCTTAAAACATCGTGTTCAATGCTCATTATTATAGAGAGATGATTCAAACGCTCTTGGCTCATCATCAGACCGAAGTCGATTTTTAATTAACTTAAGTTTTGAGAATGATCCCTCTCCACTGCAGTTAGTTAGCATCAGAACTAAATATAAACGAAGTGTCACCTCAACGTTGAAATGCATCATTCACATTATTTTCTTTTATCAGTCGGTACATTTGAAGCTCTTTACTTACCTATTATTGATGAGCCAACCTCCTCTTTAAATGAATTGAAAAATTCTTCAAATTATACCAGTTCGACACCTAGGTGTTCAACTAAATCATTGTTGTACGAGTCGGTAAGCTTCAGTGAGTGAGCTTCAATTTCATTGGGAGTTAAATTTTCCAAATGATGTAAAAATCCAAAATTGGAATGAATGGATTCATATGCAGAAAGCCTCTGACTTAAAGACGAAATGAAGTGATCTATAATAACGACTAACTTGGAGTCAGTCGAATATTCCTTAAAAGAACATAAATTCGTTAAGTGATCTTAGTGCCGCCACTCCTGAATTAAGGTCAATATTTGGATATTGGAGAATGCTTATGTGCTGTTTGTCCTCTCTAAGATTTCATTCCAAAATATTGCAAATATTCCTGTTTCCTGTAAACACATTCGATTATACAAACCATTCGCATTGTTACGAGTTTTAAATTGTTCCTCATCATCTTCTGAAATTTTGGATTATGCTTCTTTAATCTGATTTTAACGTATAACTCGTGCTTCTGCGGCATCACTTCTAGATGACTATCTAGTAGTATTTACTCCTTTAGGAACAATAATATTTCTGCCACGATCGGCGTTGCTCTCGCTTAAAGATGCAGTTTTTAAATATTCGATTAAAAATTTGTATCTACATGTAGAGGAAGTGAACAATACATATAGTTCATATAGTGCTTCTAAGAAATCAAAGATTGCTATGGCAGCAGGACAACACTGTTGCAGCTTTTGCAACTAAATTTAGAGAGTGGGCAGCACACGGAATCCTCAACGCCAACATTATTATGTTATCTAATTTCAGCTTGAACACCATAATATTTTCCACTCATAACTGACGAGATGTTGTAGGACTGTCTCATGCAGTTTTTCAAATCGATATCATCTTCTTGAAAGAGAAGAATTAGAGAATTAAATATATCTTCTGCTTTATGGTCGTGATTTCGAAAAAATACATTTTCAACAGGAGAGAAACCTTCCATGTAACGAAATATCAGAGTTAATTGATTGCCAAAAATTATTTTATGTGAATAATGCGCATCTCCTTTTAAGTTTCGGGCTTTGTGGGGGCCACTCAATGTGGGGGCCCCGGAATGTGGGCGCCCGGGCAGCTGCCCAGCCTGCCACCCCTTAAATCCGGCCCTGACTATATGTACTTTGCAAAGTAGAATAGGGACAAATGCAACGCCTATAGACGTTGTGTCACATTACATCAATGGAAATTAGACGTCTATAGACGTTCTGTCCATCAACGTGTTAAGTAAATAAAAAAATATGAAAAAAAAATTTTAAGAAACGCTTTTCTTTAGTTACGAGTGACTAAAATTAAAAATATTATAAAAAAAAATCAACTAAAAAGCAAAAAATAAAAAAAATTGAAAAAATCTAACACATTCGTTAAAGAAAAGCGTGGCGCATCTTCGTCGAATAAACGGTTTTCGCCCCATGCTTTTCTTAAACGAATGTGTTAGATTTTTTCAAATTTTTTTTATTTTTTGCTTTTTAGTTGATTTTTTTTTTAAAATATTTTTAATTTTAGTCACTCGTAACTAAACAAAACCGTTTCTTAAAAATTTTTTTTTCATATTTTTTTATTTTTTACTTTGTAGTCTTACACTTTTCAAACATTAAAATATATCGTCATGTTTCTTAGAATATGTATAAAACATATGATGTACTAACAGGAAAAGTAGTCGGAATCGGCAAAAAATTTGAAATTTTATTGTTTATTTATGAAGCATAACGTAAATAATTAACGTAAACAGTGAAATTATGTATAGTTTATATCATTAGCTACAATCCGTAAAAATTTCAAGTTTTTACAATGTAAAAAACAAGAGAATTTAAGCATTTTCCATTAAAATCGTTTTTTTATTTAAACAATTAATAAACATAAAAAATTTTTTTTATTGATTATTCGTGCATTGTTCCCGCGACTGCATATGTCTGCAAATTTTCATTCATTTGCATTGGAGAAAAGGCACTCAAATTAACGTCTAAAGATTTGACGCAAACTATTGAACTAAATAAAAGCGTTTAATAAAAAGATTTCTTGTCATTTTTCTCAAAAGTTATTATTTTCCAGTTATAAGCGATTTAACATATGGAAAATGCGAAAATACGCATTTTATAGGCTTGAAAACTATATATAAATTATTATCTTTCAGGTTGCCCAGTGCTTAAACTGAAGATTAAACATTTAGTTTCAAGATTCTTAAGAGAACTCGGGCTCTTTTCAATTTACACCGTTGTTTTTTTAATTAATTATGCGTATTCACTCGACTTTTAAGCCAAAGGCGTCACGCTTCACACTATATGGTACGTTTCTGTCGCACTATATGATTGGCGTATTTAATTAGCATATTGGCAATAATTAATTGAATAAATAAATAAATTATTAAAAGCAACTATGAATAGGTATGTTAATAATAAATTATAAAATTCTAATAAATGTCAAGCATTTGTTGGGAATTTTTCGCATAAGTACGTATAATATGTATAAGTGCGACAGAGACGCACCATATTATAGTGCGAAGCGCTGTGGCATGCCGCCGCGGTGCGGTGGCTTAAAAGTCGAGCGGACGCGCACAATTAACAATTAAAACTAAGAGTATAAATTGAAATAAGCCCGATTACACTTCAAAAGCTTAAAACTAAATATTTAAACTTCAATTTAGATACTGGCAACCTCAAAAATAATACTATACACAGAGTTTTCAAGCCTTGAAAATGCGTATTTTAAAAACATAAAACAATATTTTCCAGAGCAAAAAACAGTGATGTTTTGAATTTGTTTAACTAATTTCTGGTCAATAGTGAAACAATAATGGAAAAACAAAAATATTGGGAAAACAAAATAGTAATCAGATCAATACTGACAGAAACATGACCTGACACAATAGTCCTGTCGCCAGGGGGGGTACAACGGCCTCGTTAATTCAGATGGACTTACCCAAGTTTTTTTTATGTATTTTGACCCGTAGAAAACGAATTTTTTGGGTAACAGTTGATCCGGATGTCGATAAGATTGTTATAGACCAAGAACTTGAGGAATCAAATAACAGCGATTTTTGGCAAAACAAAACAATATTTTGTATTTTTTGGGTCATTTTAAGCAAGAAATATTTCTACAAGTTTTTTAGTAGGATGCAGAGTTTTCGAGATAAACGCGGTTGAACTTTCAAAAAATCGAAAAACTGCAATTTTTAAACCCGAATAACTTTTGATTAAAAAATAAAATAGCAATTCTGCTAAGCGCCTTTGAAAGTTCAAGTCAAATTATGTCGGTTTTGATTATTTGCATTGCTAAAAATTTATTGTGTTATTGTTAAACAAAGCTACAAACAACTAGTGCGTGAGTGATGTTTCTATGATTTCTCATTTAAAATCGAACGAGTAGGTAGAATAGGTACTAGTGCAATCAAGACTATTTCTACGTTACATGCGTTAAAACGCATGTAAAAGCACGGGAAACCCTACGTGTTTATAGCTTTGTTAAACAATAAAAAAATAAATTTTTACCAATGCAAATAATCAAAACCGATATAATTTGACTTCAACTTTCAAATGCGGTAAGCAGACTTGCTATTTTATTTTTTAATCAAAAGTTATTCGGGTTCAAAAATTGCAGTTTTTCGATTTTTTTAAAGTTCAACCGCGTTTATCTCGAAAACTGTGCATCCTACGAAAAAACTTGTAGAAATATTTTTTACTTAAAATGGCCCAAAAAATACAAAATATTGTTTTGTTTTGCCAAAAATCGCTGTTATTTGATTCCTCAAGTTCTTGGTCTATAACAATCTTATCGACATCCGGATCAACTGTTACCCAAAAAATTCGTGTTCTACGGGTCAAAATACATAAAAAAACCTTGAGTAAGTCCATCTGAATTAACGAGGCCGTTGTACCCCCCCTGGCGACAGGACTACAAAGAGAACAAAAATATTGCTAGAAACAGCAGATATGAAAATCCTCAGAAACCTCGATAGCCCAGTCGGGATAGCATTTGACCTTGCATTACGAGCTGCCCCAAATTTTATTTTTCTAATCTTTAGGGGGGGGGGGCAAAATAGTGTAAATTTAAAATCTCGACTGAATTCCAGTTCCAATCTTGATTTTAAACGAGAACGGTTTTTGCTCAATATCTCCGCTATTATTAACTTTTCGACAAAAAGTGTAGAAACTGAAATTGTTGGAAATGCGATTTTCTATAATTTCGTTTATTATAATTTTTTTCGTGCGGTCGATATGTATTTTCGAGTTATAAGGTGAAAGTAGTGACAGTTAGAGCATGATTATTGAATTATTGAATTATCTCGTTTATTATTTATCAGTTTTACAACAAATATGTACTATACGAATATAAAGAGAATTAAATTTTGTACAATTTTGATCTCTTTCATTTTTTTGATAAAATTAATATTTAAGGTAGTACGTTTATAGCAATTGTTTTTGTTCAATATCTCCGCCATTTTCAACTTTTCGACAAAAAGTGTAAGGACTGAAATTGTTGCAATTACGATTTACTACAATTTTTCGAGAAAAGCAGTGGCGAGTCTACGAAGGGGATGGGGAAATTCCCCCAACAAGGTCCAAAATAAAAAAAAATGTTGAAATATAAAAATATGTTAGCTGACATGAAACTTAAAATATCGACAGACAAATTCAACCAATAAAACCCGCTAGTTAATAAAATTAAGTGAACTTATGCATCTTCTTCTTCAGGTGGCGTGTCCATATTCAGACGTTGGCCGTCATCATGTTTACAAGTTCCTGAAACCTCTCTCTATCGGCTGCTGCGTGAAATAATTCTTCTATCGTGGAACCACACCATTGTCTAATATTACGCAACCATGAAAGTTTCTTTCGACCAATCCATCTCTTTCCCTCTACTATTCCTTGTATTATAAGGCGAAGTAGATGGTATTTAGGCCATCTAATTATATGGCCGAATTATTCTGTTTTTCTCCTCTTTATAATGTTTATGAGCAGAGGTTCCGAATTCATCATATGGAGAACATTTTCATTGGAAGTGTGCGAAACCCACACCGATATATATCCACCCGATATCTTTAGGATTCGTCGATAGAACCACAATTCGAATGCTTCTAATTCATTTAGCATTGTGGTTTTTAACGTCCATGTCTCACAACCATACAATAATATAGACCACACGTAACATTTTAGGACCTTCTTGCGAATCTTCATCGACAGGCTTCGGTTACATAAAACTGGTTTCCAGGTCATAAAAGCCTTACGTGATATTTCAATCCTGGTTATTATCTTTCCATCACAATCGCAATTTGCATTTAACCAACTGCCAAGGTATTTAAAATTGTTTACCCGTTCTATCCCCTCTCCATCAAGAGAAAGCACGCATTGATCTACATTTATCTTTCCAACTGCCATTCACGTTGTCTTTGAAATATTGATTTTTAGGCCTCTCCGATAACTTGCTTCACTGACTAGATTTACTAATGTTTGGAGATCTTCCTAATTTTCTACAAGAATGGCTGTGTCGTCAGCATATCGGATATTGTCGATTACTTCTCCGCCCAGTCTTACTCCCTCTTGTCTGTCGTCCAAAGCCTCCATACATAATTCTTCAGAGTACAAATTAAAGAGACTGGGTGACAAAACACAACCCTGTCACACTCCACGTTTGATGGGTAGTTTCTCAGTACGCATATAAGTTATTATTTATGTAAACAAAAAAACTAAGTTTTCAATCTAATAGCACATAAAACATACAAAAATGTTATTCTACATTCTACCACCTGGGATCCTACCACCATCCAAACAATGGGAACGTAACACCTCCGAGGCTTCTACAATTTGCAAGCCATAACGGATGCTGAGACTAAGGAAGATAAGGGAATTTTACAATTTATAATTCACGTCCCATCCGCTAAGCGCGTTAAAGTTCCAACGAGAATGGTTCCCTTCGTACTCCAATCGGAGTAAACATGTAAATAAAAAATGAATAACCATTTTCAATTTCGTTGCAACACGAAACTACAGCCGCATCATTATTCCAGTTCAATCAGAGAGTGCAGCAAGCACCTCTACCGGTTTCGAAACTTATTAGTCTCTCATCAGGAGGCACATATGCTGCTCTCTCTGACCCAACTAGGACAAACCCCGGCGTGCAGTCACGGATTGCAACGAACGAAATGGCAGGGATGCTCTAGCGGCAACTGCTATCAAAAAACTAAGTTTTCAATCTAATAGCACATAAAACAACATCCAAAAATGTTATTCTACATCCTACCAGACTGAAAACAATGGGAACCTTCTCTGGTAACACATCCGAGGCTTCTACAGTTTGCAATCCAATATGGAATAATGACGCGGCTGTAGTTTCGTGTTGCAACGAAATTGAAAATGGTTATTCATTTTTAAATATTATTATCTACTTAGTTTGGTTGGTGTTTCAATGGAAAAAGGAAGTTGGTGTTTCATCAGAAGTTTCAAAAATTGTATAAAATATATTTGGCTTTATTTTTGCTTATGTACAATAGTTATGTCGTAAAGTTAATAATAAACGAGACAATTCAATAATTATTATGCTTCCACTATTTTCCCCCTTAACTCGGAATATATTGATCGCATAAAAAAATGTGCAAAAGAAATTGTATCAAATTGCATTTCCAACAATTTTAGTTTGTACCGTTTTCGTCGACAAGTTGAAAATGGCGTAAATATTAAGCAACAACGGTTCTCCTTTAAAATCAATATGGCGGCTAATGCAACCGCTGAATTCAGTCGCGATTTTAAATTTACACTACTATTGATTTCCCTTATAGGAGAGAATTATAAAATTTGGAGCAGCTCGAAAACAAGATTCAATTCAATAATTAGGCTCCCCCCACCACTTTTTATTATGTTCCCACTTAACTCGGAATATATTAACCGCATGAAAAAAATTGTTAAAAAGAAATTGTAGGAAATCATATTTGGAACGATTTTAGTTGAAAATAGCGTAGATCTTGAACAAAAACAATTGCTATAAAATCAATCAGATCTTACGCTCGCGCCATTACCGCATACATACTACCTTAAATATTAATTTTAGCAAAAAAATGAAAGAGATCAAAATTGTGTATAATCTATTTTTGAATAGGTACATTTTTGTCGTAAAACTAATAATAAACGAGATAATTCAATAATTATGTTATAACTGTCACTATTTTCCACCATAACTCTGAAAATATCGACCGCACGAAAAAATTATAATAACGGAAATTATAGAAAATCACATTTCCAACAATTTTGGTTTTATACTTTTTGTCAAAAAGTTGAAAATGGCGGAGATATTGAGCAAAAATAGTTCTCGTTTAAAATAAAGATGGCGGCTAACGCAACGGTGGAATTCAGTGGAGATTTTAAATTTACACTACTATTGACCCCCCTAAAGATTAGAAAGCTAGAAATTAAGGCAGCTCCTAATGCAAGGTTAGGCCTATTATTCGTCTAACCCAGGGGTAACTTTCTTTAGTAAGGGCCACCAAATATTTTTGGTCTATTACCGAGGGCTGCAATATTTGTTATCTTAACATGTTCGGATTTTTAACTTTTTACTAATTTTGTTTAAGGGGAGGGGCATGGTTTGAAATCAACATTTCAAGCACATTTTCTTAAATTTGGTTTAAAATTATGGTAGAATTATTTTATTTTTAAATTAAATAAACATATTCACTACAATTCAAAGATTATTCAAAAAAATTCAACACTAAATATTGAAAAATAAGCCAACGGTCGCAAATTTTTACAGGCAGCTCAAAAAAATGGATTTTGCAGTAGACCTCGTGAATGGATCATACGAAACAAAAAATTCAAAAATATTTTATTAGCTTATGAGTTTCTCGAGGTAACGCTGTTGGGTTTTTGAGTTTTAACGATTTTTTAGTTTTTGATATCACTCAAAATACAAGCTAAATTAACGAAATTTTTGTAAAAAAGGGTGAAAATCAACATATTTATTATTGTTAACCAAAACATATCTCGACAGAGTTACCTCACGAAATGCCTAAAGAAAATCTGTGAAAAATTTCAGGTGAATCTGTCAAGTAGGTAGTTTTTGAGTAACAATGTCCACCGCCTTTGAAAAAAGCAATTTTGAGAAAGACGCGTTTGGTTTGACAACAAAACATAAAAAGTCTTTTCATGGTATGGGTGTAGGCATCACCCATCCATTCTTGGCCTAGTAGAGACAGCTGACTGACAAAGTCGGATATTCAAATCTGCCTTTATCTGTTCTGCGTTGAAGTTTGACAGCTGGCATTAAAATATGAATATTTTTAACATATTGAAAGGAAAATTGAAAATTTTTACAATGAAATTGATAAGGAAATGTACCTTAGATGTTTGTACTAATCAACTAATAAATTAATTGATAACATGATTAATTTTAAGACTAATTGGCCCAACCTACATACACACTGTGTTAGATTAGAAAATAAAAATAGAAAATAATGAGAAAGATCAATTTTAATTGTGAGATCTCAAATTCAATATTCCAGAAGTTATTAGAATATTGAAATTATAGATTGAGATAATATTAGATTGTTGTTATATATCATCTTTTTGTCAATTATGTAAGTCATTGAAATGACCTTGACTGGGTGTATGGATATTTTATTAAGTTAAATCCCTAATGATTTTAGTAGAAATATTAAATGATTTTATTAAATGTAAGATGTTAAAATTGGTATATTCAGTTTCTGCTGTTGTAAGACATTAAGGGCCGGTTGTTCGAACGCTAATCAACAATGATCACTATCAAATATTTAATTACTGTCACCAACTGTCAATGTCAACTTTGATTGGGTTGCTGAAAACATAATTGATTATAATTATGAGATTAGTTAATAAATTAACATACCAATTATTAACATAGTTGATTAACTATTTTCATAAATGTAATCAATAATTATGTTTTCAGCAACCCAATCAAAGTTGACATTGACAGTTGTGACAGTAATTAAATATTTGATAATGATCATTTTTGATTAGCGTTCGAACAACCGGCCCTAAGACACTATCCTTTTAATTAATTAATTAGTTATCAATGTCTTACAACAGCAGAAACTGAATATACCCATTTCTTTTAACATCTTACATTTAATAAAATCATTTAATATTTCTACTATAAACATTAGGGATTTAACTTAATAAAATATCCATACACCCAGTCAAGGTAATTTTAATGACTTACATAATTGACAAAAAGATGATATATTATAACAACAATCTAATATTATCTCAATCTATAATTTCAATATTCTAATAACTTCTGGAATATTGAATTTGAGATCTCACAATTAAAATTGATCTTTCTCATTATTTTCTATTTTTATTTTTTAATCTAACACAGTGTGTATGTAGGTTGGGCCAATTAGTCTTAAAATTAATCATGTTATCAATTAATTTATTAGTTGATTAGTACAAACATCAAAGGTACATTTCCTTATCAATTTCATTGTAAAAATTTTCAATTTTCCTTTCAATATGTTAAAAATATTCATATTTTAATGTCAGCTGTCAAACGTCAACGCAGAACAGATAAAAGCAGATTTGAATATCCGACTTTGTCAGTCAGCTGTCTCTACTAGGCCAAGAATGGATGGGTGATGCCTACACCCATACCATGAAAAAACTTTTTATGTTTTTGTGCAACGTGTATGTGGCCGTTTTTTCTGTTTTTTACTGTTTGGTGTTGTATGGAGGACAAAAAAGTTAACATTTGCAATCAAAAATCACATTTATATTCATAAGATGCACATGATTACACCTCAATTGTGGCGGTACTTTTTACTATTTGACGTAAGTAAAAAAAGAGTTTTGTACTTCTTTTTCTTACAAGATCTCTTTTTTTTATTTTAGCATTAGCTCCGATGATGACGTTTATGTCTAAAGCGCTCAGCTAAAGAAATAAATTATTTACACACTTTGACATACTACATTTTCTTTTCCTTTATAAATATATAAGCTAAATGACAACAAATCTAGTAGAAAAGATGGCAAGATAGGGTTGCTCAAGAGGAAGCCGATCTGTTGGAAGACCACGAAAACGATCGAAACACAACTTACTGGAGACACATTGAAAACTAACTGAGACATCTCTACACAACAAAAAAATTCTTGTTATAACATAAGAAATAATGGAGGTGAAAATAATAAACAAAAATTTAATAAACATATAGTAGGGGAGTGCAATTAGAACGAAAACATGCATTGTTTCGGAAAAATTCAAACAAGCTTATATTTTTCTAAAACTTTTTTTGTTAGTTTATATACATGTTAAAGTAAAAAGTTCTACTCGCAGATTTGGCCGCTAATTGTTTATTAATTGTTTAAACAATAACAATTTTTTGTATAAATAATTTTAAAAATATCGTGAAATTCATCATTTTACTTTGATCAAATATGTTTCTATTTTGTTTTTGATTATGTTGAATCCGAATATGACATTGCAATTTGAAAATTCTTATACAGAAGCTCTTATACAGTGTGTCTGCATAGCTAAGAACCACATGGAAAACTTTTTTAGTATCAATTTTACGAAAAAAGTTATTCTTAATGAAATGCTCTGAATCGTCAAAAATCTAAAACTCAACCATCAGATATCAAATTTTATCAATTTTATACGAGTTATGTCAAAAATATGAATTTCGCTAAAGAGTAAAGTACCTTTATATTCCAGCATATCAAAAAATGCTATCATGAGAAGTTGTTTGAAATTAGAAACTATGTCTAAATATACATTTTACATCATTCTTATCGAAAAAAAAAATTAAATTTTTTCTCAAATTACAGATACTCATCATCATTTTATTACAATTATGATAACTATTTTATTATCACTTTTACGAAAAAAAGTTATTTTTTATAAAATGATCTCCCTGGTCTTAAATCTAAGATTCAACCATCAGACATCAAACTTTTTTAATTTTATACGAGGTATGTAAAAAATATCAATTTTCCTAAGAGTTAAGTGACCTTATTATTCACAATATTTTAATTAGAAAGATGTACTTGAACACTAAATCAAATTTTTTAATTCCAAACAGCTTTTCTTAATAACAATTTTCGATATTGTGAAATGTAAAGGTACTTTACTCTTGAGCGAAATTCAGATTTTTTGACATACTTCGTCTAACATTAATTAAATTTGATATTTCATGATCTATATCTTAGATTATATACGATGCAGAGTACTTTATAAAGAATAACTTTTTTTCGTAAAACTGATAATAAAAAAGTTATCAATATGTTCCAAGTTACGCAGACATACTGTATAAGAGCTAAAAAAATTTTTTTGCAGAACATTTATTATTGTTGACACTTATTATTAAATGTATTTTAGGTAAATTTTACAGAAAAAAGTTTTGATCACTTTGTACAAACATTTTTTTAGCTGGTAATTTTCGGTTTTTGTATTACATTTTTGTTATCTTTCTTAATTTTCTTAAAAAGAAATAGTTTATTTCATTTCTAAAGTAAAATAATTCAGTTCATTTTAGAGACTACATCCGAAGCTTTAAAAAAGCACTCATAAAACTCTAATAGATCTGTTCAAACTTGAGTAATATCGTCTTAAAGTGGTGGTAATTCTATAAAACTACGAAGATTTCAAAAATTACATTTTTTGAGACGTTATATCATTTGAATTAAATTTTTGAGATTTTTTTTGAATGAAGCACCATTTAGTAAGATGCTTGAAAGGTAAGTTATGCAAAACTGAGGGTTTTATAAGAAAAACTGTATTAGTTACACATTTTTAAATAATTTTTAAACAAAATTTATGTAAGGCTCACTTTCCGCCCACACCGTAGTTATGCCCATACATTTTATTTCTTTCTATTATAACCATAAGGTAGCTTAATTATTCTTCTTTCATGTTCAATTTGTAAAATTTAATTTAATCCATTAGTTAAATCCATACATTAAAATAACTCAACCATGCACTTCGCCGTATGTTAGTTTACAGTGCGCCAATGTTTGTGAGAAGGATGACTTTAGCGTTATAATTAAAAAATTATAGAAGGTACAGATTTAATTTTAGAAAATTCTTTATATAAGGTTTTTTTGTAAAATTTTCTCAGTTTTTTTCTACAATTTATATTTTTGGAGTTATTTAAAAAAACATCTAATTTCGTAGTTCATTTGTTTAATAAAAAATGAAGCACCCCCTTCTCGAGTAGAACTTTTTGATATGTTGTTTATTAAACATTTCTTAATGAAATTGCAAAAAGTTCTATCTTGTTTGATTTTTTCTGAAGTGAAAATCTATATGCACTCCCCTACAGGTAAATTATTTTAGTTGTTATTACTGAAAAAGGATATTTTGGCAAATATTATTTTTTCCAACCACTTATTTCAAATATTAAATACATTTAGAAACATCCTTATTAGTCCAGGAACCGAAGCTTTTCACCTCGCAATTTTTACAGAATGGATCGGTTTGCTTGAAAATTTAAGAATAAATAGTGGATAGTCCAAGGATCAAATTCTATATGACTCCGAAAGGCGCTTGTACCATGGGGGTGGTTGCCACCCCATCTCGGGGGTGGAAAATTTTTATTATATTTTGACCCAAAAAGTTGATAACAACATTCATTCTAAGCAAAACATGTTCTATACATTTTTTTGGTAAAATTAATTGTTTTCGATTTATTCGCTATCGAAAGTGTTAGTTTTGTATAGAAAAAATCAATGTTTTTCGATATACCTACTGATTTACGACTCACTCAATTTTTGCCGTAGAAAAATTTTTTCAAACAAAGTTCTTGGGAATTAAAATCAACTAAAGTTTTATATTGAAACGTTTTTTCGTCTCTCTGATGTTAATCTTTCTATTCTGAAAAAAATGGCATTTTTTACCAAACTAAAAAAATTCGTTATTCGCTTTCAACTCCAGTTTTTTAAAAACGAATCATTTAAGCCAGTCAAACTTCTAGAATATATTAATAATACATAAATAAATAAGAATGAATAAGGCCAATGACTAAAAACACCTCTAATTTACATTATTATGCTTCCATTTGGATTTCTCCTTTTTTTTTTCAAAAAAATATATTGATTTTTTAACCGTAACTTTTTTATTTTTTTATCTAAGAAAGTTTGATAAAAATAATTTTGTAGGTTTTTACTAGATCGCTAAGTCTATTAATATTAAATCTTTTTAAAATCCTCAGTCGCAAAAAGAGGTTTTAAACATTTTTTCGTATCTCTGATACTAATCTTGCTATTCTGAAGAAAATACCATTTTTTCCAAACTACAAAAATTCGTTATTCGCTTTTAGCCCTTTTTTTTTAAATCTAATCATTCTAAGCTGGTCAAACTTCAAGAACCTATTAATAATACATAATTAAAAAGGACGAAATAAGGATAATGACTAAATTTTAATTAGGGTAGTGATTAGGGGTTGCTTGCGATCACTTTTTCGCTGAAAAAAATGGGGACTGATATTCTTTTCATTATAAGTCACTTTACGTTTGAGCTAGATACTTTTTTTATTTATGGAGATAGATATTTTTAAGTACTTTAAATTAGTTTTAACGAAATTTTTAACGAAATTTAGTCCTCGAAAAACGCGTAGTTTTCTCGTCTTTTGACTTTGAAACTACAATATTTAGCATTTGACGAAGAAGAGCCAACATGTAATAAAGTATAGCTCGATTACTATTGATCTTAAAGAAAATTAAAAAAAAATCGGTTTTGTTTATTTTTTCAAAACGTACATTTTTGTTAAGTAAAGTTGTTTTGATAAAACAAAAACTTTTGGAGTTATCAGCAGAAAACTTACAGTTGAGTCCGCGAGTCTTTACCCGTGCGTCATTAATACCTGGCGAGATAAAACACATACTTTTTATCTAGCATCATTCTCTTCCATGCATGAAACTCATGACAAACCAGCTGCCGTTTGTTATTAAGTAACACATGTTATTTCTATGAACCATCTAGACTCAGTGCATTGAAAAGAGATAGGTACAAAAAAAGACGATTCGGTATGTTTTCATATTTTAAGCACAATTTGTTTGACGTTTCTGATTTGTTTAATTTTGTGGCTGTCAGTCAGTTGAACTTTTTGCGGTTTTTGTCGAATTTTTGCGTTTTGAAGTTTCTTTATATTACACAAACAGTTGTTTTCACAACTAATTTTATATTGGGCTTTTGAAATTTTAAGGTAAATAATTATATTTAGGCAATTAATATTTAAAACATACAAAGCTAACGTCATTCACACAGTAAAGAAATGACTTTGTTTAGATTTCCGTCAAAGTGAATAAAATAACAAAAATAAAATATGTTATTGAATTTTTTTATAAATTGTTTATTTATTTATTAATCAATAATAATAAAAGAATCTATTAAGCTACTTCAAATGTAGCTGTAATTCTGCGCAAAAATTTTGAAGCAAAACTTGCATTTGACATTCTATATATTTGATAACGTCAAATTTTATAATAAAACCCGTAATCGGAACAGTAGCCACTTTCTGTCAGTTGTTGTTGCGTGAAATAAATTTCCGACTTATTTCGTATGCTTTAAGTGATGACACACGGGTAAAGACTCGCGGACTCAACTGTATTAAAAACATTTATTTTTTCGATATAAAACTAACACTTTCGATAATGAATAAATCGAAAACTATCAATTTTATCAAAAAAATGTATAGAACGTTTTTTGCTTAAAACGAACGTTTTTACTCACTTTTGAGATTAAAATATAATAAAAAATTTCCACCCCCATGATAAAAGCGATTTTCGGCATGATATAGATCTTGATCCTTGGACTATCCACTACTTATTCTTAAATTTTCAAGCAAATCGATCCATTCTGTAAAAATTGCGAGGTTTTGTCCTATTTAAAGCTTCATTACTTGTACTATAAATATGGTGTAAGTTTTTTTCCGAATTTATTCCCGAGTTTCCCGCAGAAGTGAAATCTTTCGATAAAAACCGAGTTGTTTACCTTTAAAACGTCTTTTAATATTTTCTTTTTTCAATAAAGCACAATTTCGGAAAGCTCTGCGAAACACTATATCAAATCGAAAGCTTCGAAGACAGTATCGCTCCAAATAAAATAAATGATCCTTCAGGGCATTAACTTCCAAAATATATATCTTCTGGAATGCAATATATCTTCAACGATATTGTCTTTCATAGCGAGAACCCATCGCAAAGATACGTAAATAAAAACAATTACCAATTTACGGTATGATATACATTTATGATAAGCAGAATAACACGAAAAAAAAACGGTAAATGTGTTATAGCTTTTCCGATATTATACTAAGCCAAAATTTTTTTCTACGAGCGTGCAAAAATGTCTACTTTCGCGCACGCATTTTAGTTTAGAAAGTTTTACTTTTCCGCACGCGTTTTACTTTTCCGCACCACATTTAAATATTTTAATATGGCCTTAAAATAATTATGGTACATGCAATAAACTAATATTTAGATACTATTTACTATTTTATTTCAAATGTATCTTATTGTGTTCCTGTTTTAATGAAATTAACGCGACAATTCGATGAAATAAAATTATTTTGACATAATATTCGAAACTCAAATCGGTAGACAAGCATTCGTTTTGAATCATCGTCATGGAATCCAAAATCGCCGTCATGCTAACCAATTATGCTGAAAGTTTGGTTTTGACAAACTTGTCAAAGAACTAATTTGTGTATGTATTTTCATATTAATTAAATTAATTGATTAAGATTTGGTCATTTTTTAAAGACTCTTTTCCGCACTCGACTGCTTGCCGAACTCCCGCTTCGCGTCGTTTGGCAAACTGCAGTCGCGTGGAAAAGTATGACTTTCTGCACTTCGTAGGAAAATAACTAATTTTTTTTGATTCTGCTTTAAATCGAATCGAATTAAATCTAATTATATCCCTACATCCCGTTTTTGCTAAATATCTCTGCCATTTTCAAGTTTTCCACAAAAATGGTACTTCCATTGACATTGTTGCAAATGCAAGTTTCTATACATTTTTTACAAAGGCAAAAATTGTTTCAAGCGGTCGATATTTTCCAAGTAAAATAGTGACTAAATATAGTTACTGATCTTTGTTATTATTTATTTACTTATCGTATGGCATACAATAAGAACATATAATTAAAAAGCAAAATGAAAGTACAATATATGGAGAATGATATATTGTTATGATGTGAGTATGAATATGAAAAACATGGAGTACTTATTACAAACGAACATCTAATATATTATTAATATAATGTAAAACATTTTTGGTCGCATTCATAAACTCATAGAAAAAACTTCAAGGAACCGCGTTAGGGGATATTCTCCAATAATGTGAAGGACAGTCTGTCGTTACGCACCACAGTCACACTCAGGAGTAAGGGCTTTTCCCCATCTATGTAAGTTGTCAGCACATCTACCGCTAATTGTTCTTATTCTGTTTAGCGTTGTTTATGTGTTGCTCGGCAGTTCAAAGACTGGCGGTTTCTGATCGTTAGAGGCAATTTGGTGTGGTTTCTGTGGTGAGTCACTTTTCCCATTGTTTCTCCATGCGTTGGTGACATCGACCTACTTATTCGGTAATGGCGTGAGAGTAAAGCGCTGCAGTGGGATTACGAACATTCGATGCGAGATCGCAAAACGAACCGTAGGCAAACTCGATGCAAATACGCATCGAAGCCAAAAAGTGATTACGAACTGGGTTCGAGTAGACTGTCAGAAAATGATCGGCAATTATCGTATTTTTGAACCTGCGGGATAATATTTCGAACAAATGGCACGTATATGCCAAGCAATTTCTCTCATTAACCTCAGTAATTATCTCAATAGAATATAAAATAAAGTTTTTATTACATATAAACGATTATTTTATATTCTAAGGATGATACAGTGATAACGTGTACCTAGATATATAAATATATAATTTTCGAACTTGAGTAAAATTGGAGATTAATTATGATTTTTCACCGTTATTAAAGATTAAATAGCCAGGGAAAGATGGGAGATGCTATATAAAAATATTACTAAAGGTCGTAATGGTCACTGCTAACTACCTATTCCCTTCATTGAATTTTGTCTCAGAGCATTCGTTATCTTACCTTTTCGCCATTAAATCTTACTCTGCAAATATTACAAGGATAAAAATTAACCATGGACGTTTCCTTCACATATTTTTAAAATAGGAATAAGTATTAGAGAACTTCTGTCCGTGTAATGAGTGTAATAACACCTCACTGGGAGATTTAAACAATATATTTTTTTAATGTTCAAAACATGAGAATTATTATCAAAATCGTATAATCTAAATATCGTTTGATTTTTAAATTGAAGAAATCAAAGTATGAAGTAAGTAGGTTATGTCGTTATGTATTCACTTTTCTTAATTTTTATACTTGGATCGGCAAGAGAGAAAGCGTTATAGGAGATCAGCGATCTATCAGAGAGAGACAGATAGTTCGAGTTGGCAACTCGACAGGGTCGTTGGTATCGAGCAGTGCCTTCGAGTTGACTCGCATCGACAACGTAGGGAAAGAGGTTTCGTAATCACTCCCTACGGTAAAACATGGCGGATACGATGCGTATCGAGTGTACGTAATCCGGGCCCTGGTTTCCTCGAAAGCGGTACCGACAAACTGCGACCGTAGCACTGCGATGAATTACGTCAGATTACGGTGAAAAATTCAAGGTTCTTCACTGCAGCAATGGAATGTGCAAACTCAGCAAGCGGTAGCTTCCAACGCATCCTTGGAAACCACCGCTATTATTTTGTATGGTACAGTTTTTTATGATGTCATCCATCGCAGTGTTACGGTCGCAGTTTGTCGGCACCGCTGTCGAGGAAACCAGCGATTAAGACCCGATTAATTTTATAGCAATTGTTTTTGTTCAATATCTAAGCTATTTCCAACTAAAATTGTTTCAAATATGATTTCCTACAATTTATTTTTAACAATTTTTTTCACGCGGTTGATATTGTCCGAGTTAAGTGGAAAATAGTAAAAAGTGGTGGGGGAGCATAATTATTGAATTGAATCTTGTTTCCGAGCTGCCCCAAATTTTATAATTCTATCCTTTGGGGGAGATCAATAGTAGTCTAAATTTAAAATCACGACTGAATTCCGCAGTTATGTTAGCCGCCATATTGATTTTAAAGGAGAACCGTTGTTGCTTAATATCTCCTCCATTTTCAACTTTCCGACAAAAACGGTAGGAACTGAAATTGTTGGAAATGTAATTTCCTACAATAACTTTTGCACAATTTTTTTATGCGGTCAATATTTTCCCAGTTAAGGGGGAAAATAGTGGAAGCAGAGGGGAAGCACAATTATTGAATTGTCTCATTTATTATTAACTTTAAATTTTTGAAACGTCCAATGAAACACCAAGCCAATTAAGTACATAAAAGACATAAATAATAATTTACATCCATTAAGTTCACTTAATTTTATTAACTAGCGGGTTTTATTGGTTGAATTTTTCTGTCGATATTTTAAGTTTTATGTCAGCTAATATATTTTTATATTTCAACAATTTTTTTTTTAATTTTTAACCCTGTTGGAGGAAATTTCCCATTCCCCTGGTTACCTCTGCTCCATCTATTTTCTTCTCTTCTCTATGTTCGTTTTTATAATATGCCAAATAAAAAGTCGGTTACCAATTTCCGCTGTGGATTCAATTTTGTGAGAAAAATACCACGATGGTAGATATTGTGGATAAGAAAAATTTTGTTTATTTTGAGGGACGGTATGAAATGGACTGCATGAGCAACGTGAACGTCTCTTCTTCTTCAAGTGCCATCTTCGTTCCGAAGGTTGGCGATCATCAGGGCTATACGTATTTTCGAAACTGCTGACCGAAACAATTCGTTGTTGCTACAGCTATATCATTCCCGTAGATTCTTTAGTCAGGAGTTTCGTCTTCTTCCTATGGACCTTTTTCCTGCTATCTTCCCCTGCATAATTATTCGAAGCAGTTCATATCTTTCGTCTCTTGTAATGTGTCCCAGGTATTGCAGTTTTCGATTTTTGATCGTAAATATGACTTCCTTTTCTTTATTCATTCTTCTCAAAACCTCGACGTTTATGACTCTCTCCGTCCATGATATTCTCAAGATTCTGCGATACATCCACAGTTCAAATGCCTCTAATTTTTTTGGTATCAATCCACAGAATGAATTTGGTATGACTCCATTCCGTAGAACAGCACAGCACAGAAAGTACGTAACATCTCATCAGGCGAAGTTTCATTTCAAGGCTCAAATCTCTTCCACAGAACAGTCTCTTCATTTTAGTGAATATGGATCTGGCTTTTTCTATTCTTATTTTGATTTCTGCTGAGCTATCGTTGTCTTCATTTATAAAAGTGCCTAAATATTTTTATTTGCTAACTTGATCGATAATTTCATTGTGTAAATATAAATTTTGGACATTTCATGTTGATTTCGATATTACCATAAATTAAGTTTTCTTTATGTTCAAAGATAGTCCATATTCTTCGCTGCAGTCTGTTATCTTTTTGCGATCAGAACGGTGTCGTCGGCAAATCTCAGATTGTTCAATCTAACACCATTTATTTTAATACCTATGGATTGCTCAGAGAGTGTTCTATTCATTACGTCTTCAGAATAGAGATTAAACAGGGTTGGTGACAGTATACACCCTTGTCTCACACCTCGCTTTATTCCAATTTCTTTAGTGGTATTATTCTCTACTCTCACTAGTGCTTTATGATTGTAGTACATATTTGCTATTAGTCGGATGTCTCGTTTATCTAAAATCTTTTCTGCCAGGAGTCTGATTAGATGATCATGCCGCACTTTATCAAAGGCCTTGTTATAATCCATGAAACCCATGAATACATCTTGATTTATGTCAAGATATCTTTGAGACATAACGTTCAGTGCAAACAACGCCTCTCTTGTTCCGAGTCCATTTCGGAATCCAAACTGGGTATCATTGATATCCATTTCCAGTTTTCTGTGTACTCTAATGTGTATACTTTTCAGGAATATTTTCAGTACATGGCTCATAAAACTGATTGTACGGTAATCACTACATTGTTTGGCATTCATCTTTCTTGGTATAATAACAAAGGTGGGTAAAAGCCATTCTTGTGGTATTTTTCCTGATGTATAAATGCTACTGAAAAGTTCAACTAAAATGTGGATCGAGTATTCTTCTATCAGTTTATGGATTTCCGTTGGTATTTCATCTGGACCTGGGGCTTTACCGTTTTTAATTCTTTTTATGGCGTACTTTACTTTCTCTTCCGTTATTTCTGGACCTTCGTCTCCTTGTATGTTACTTAGTTCAGATTGTTGTCTATCATCTGCAGATAGTTCTTCAACATAGTTTTTCCATGTCTTCAACTGTTCTTCTAGTTCTGTTATGTTTCCGTTGACATTATACAGGGTATTTGGCTGCTTACGTTTTTGTGTACCTGCAAGTTCTTTTACTCTTCTCTGTCGTTCCATTATTTAAGGGGTGTAAAGAGATTCGTTTCTTGAGGTTAGCTGCAGCTGTGACAAAACTCTCGTATGGAAAACCTACCGTGCAAAGCTCAACTATTTAAAAAAAAATCTCAACAAACGAACAGACACCTCAATTCGCATTACTGATTTTGGGAGAGTACTTATTCTTAGTACTAGTACTTAGTTTGGGTACTAATTCATCTTAAGGATAAAGGAGTTTGATTATGCCTGGTTGTACAAACAGATCTTAAGCTCCATCTGAGCCAAGCTCAGCTTATACTTTAAGGATTTATATTTATATTTAATCTTAAGACACGTCTTAAGCTTACGACCTGTTGGTGCAACCAGGCATAAAGCACTAAATAAATATTAACATATTATTTAAAAACAATACCAAAATTTTGCTCTCAAAAATAGACTAGTCTATCTAGGAGAGTTTATAATAAGTGCGTTCGCGGGTACCTGTCGGCGACTAGTCGTTGACAATTCCTAACCTCACCTAATATAAATAATACCATTAAAAGATAAATAAACAAGGTGTATTTACTTTTAATTAATATTAATAACTAGTTTTTAAATTATACTAGGTAAATATACCTTGTACATTAATTTATCTATTAACGATATAGTACATTCTTTCACGGTTTTTGCTGTAAATTTTAAAGAACCGCTTGGATTGTCATGAAATTTAGCATACGCATAGCTAGCATGTCAAATAAAAAAGTGATATAGTACCGATGTGTGCTTTTTCCCTGGGGGTGAGTTTCACCCCATCCCGGGGGTGAAAAAATATATGTCCAAGATAAGTCCGAATTGGATAAACTGGCTAATTTTAAGAAACTTTTGTTGTATAGAGTTTTTTCACCAAATCAATACTTTTTGAGTTATTTGCAAGTGAATATTTTCATTTTTCAACAAAATAACCACGTTTTTAGACGTTTTTTTCGCAAATAACTCAAAACGTACCTAAGCATTTTGTCGAAAAAAATATTCTTAGCAAAGCTATAGCTCATAAAAAGTGAAAAAACGGTGTATATATTAGGTCTCTATACCTAGCAAAAGCAGAGTTATAGCTAATGAAAAATAGGTTCATATTCGAAAAATTCCAAATAGAATAATTCAATGTGCAATATCCAAATAATGAAGCAATCTTGGGAAAAACACATTACAACTTTTTATATGCCCTGGGAGGGGTTTTAACCCCCAAAACCCACCCTGGGTGCGCCACTGAAGCAAGTTACGCTCAAAATAAAGTTGGTAACTTTTTTTTTGGCAAAAAAATCAGGAAGATCACCCCCAATTAGCAACCTAAATGAAATTATCGTTACCGCTTCACAAGTTACTTTGCTTATGTTGTGTTTATATGATCTGTAAGTTTCATCGATTCAATGTGCTTATTTTTTAAAAAATTTGGTTTTAATGTAAAATTTTTTAAAATTTTAATTTTGAAAAAAATGCTTTTTTTTCAAAATAACTTAAAAATAGTTAGAGATACCAAAAATCTTAAACAATAAAAAAAGTCGGCTTTACTTTTCTGAATATTTTGTATTTTTTGTTTTTCTGTAAGATAAAAATTGGTTAAGATTCGGTGTATCTAAATTTGCATATACTCGTGATAAGTGACTCGTTCAAGCCTTTTTAACTACAGCTCTTTCAAAAATAAGGACTTTGAACCAATGAAAGTTACAGATCATATGATCAATACATACGCGATTAAAAAACTTGTGAAGTGGTAACAATTAAATTCATTTGAAATGCTAATTAGGGGGTGATTTTCCCGATTTCTTACCAAAAAAAGGGACCAACTTTATTTTGAGCGTAACTTGTTTACTTATGATGCAAATTTTTTTTACAAACAAATATAAACATTTTTTAAACACTTTGAAATAGTTAAAATGAGTTTTCCCCAAATAAGTGCTTCGTTTTTTGGTTATGGCACGTTAAAATATTCGATTTGGAATTTGACGAATATGAACCTATTTTTGATTAGCTATAACTCTGCTTCTACTAGGTATAGTGAGCTAATATATACACCATATTTTTCACTTTTTTACGTGCTATATTTTTGATACGAATTTTTTTTCGACCAATTACTTACTTTTTGAGTTGTTTGCGAAAAACCGTCTGAAAACGTGGTTATTTTGTAGAAAATTTAACATATTCAGTCGCAAATAACTCGAAAAATGTTAACCTGGTGAAAAAACTTTATAGAACAAAAGTTTCTTAGACTTAGTCTTTTTATTCATTTCCGGACTTATTTCGAACATATATTTTTCACCTCCAAAAGGGGTGAAATTCACCCCTAGGGCAAAAGCACACATCGGCACAATATTACTTTTTTCTTTGACTTGTTAGCTATGTGTATGCCGAATTTCATGTCAATCCAAGCGGTTCTTTAAAATTTAGAGGTTTTGCAATATTTTACCTTTAAAGTACTAATGTTGATTTTTTAACCAAGAGGAGTAAACTAAAAAGACAGATTCACACCCAAGAAAGTTACTAGAAAAGTCACCAAATTCATCTTCTTTTTTCGTTGATCATATCAGCTTTAGATGATAATCCATATTATATTATACTAACATATCGCTAAAGAGTTCTAAAAACAACTGTTTTTATATAAAAGTAGACTAAAAATCTAAAAATTAAAGGAATAATGCAGAAAACACAAAAAATCGCCGACATACGTAATTAACCTATAAAATGACGGAAGTGCCAAAATTTCATAAATAATGTCATTAGTGTCAAAATTTAATAACCGTGAATACAGTAAATAGTGAATTCGAATCACTCCTCTTGGTTAAAAAACAAACAATAGTACACTTTTGAAGACAAAAATAAGCATTTTTTCCAATTTCTTTTTTCTCATAACCTTTATTAAAAACGAACATAAAACTTTTTACTTATTAATATCTAACTCTTATAGAGAATACAAAAACCATATCTTTTTTCATTTATGCACGTACACTAATATTGCAGAGGGCGCCAAAGTCGAGGTATCGAAAAAAGGAGTTCCAATGGCGGATAGTTAATCTCAGGATTGGGATCTCTAAAAAAAAATCGTACGGCATTTGAAAAAGGAAGGTTTCTTACGTGACAATTTACCACCGTTAGTGAAAAATTCCACAAAAAAACATTTTACGAAAATTTGAAAAAATTTTGTAAAAAATCGTCTGGTTTTCTTCAGTTTTTCATGGTTAAAAAATATTTATTTGTTATTTTTTGGTCAAATTGTGGTAAATTGTCACTTAAGAAACCTTCCTTTTTCAATTGCAGTACGATTTTTTTGTTTCAGATATCCCAATCCTGAGATTAACTGTCCGCCATAATTTTTCGAGGCCTCTACTTTTGCGCCCTCTATAATATTAGGGTACATGTATAAATGAAAAAAGATATATTTTTTGTACTCTCTAAGGGTAAGACATTAATATGTAAAAAGTTTTATGTTCATTTTTAATAAGGGTTCTGAGAAAAGAATTCTTGAAAAAAATAATTATTTTTGGTCTTCTAAAGTGTACTAGTAGCTTAAAGAACGTACTAATATTACACTGGTAAACACACAGTTTGCTGCCGGAAATTTTTTTACTGCTTCTGGGTAATTTGGGTCTGCAGAATCCAAAAATGCCACCAGATTTGCTCCATCAGATCGTTTTCAGAAAATACGACAGACCATATTTCTAACATACCTATAGGGTAATTTAACGCAGTACCTACGTAATATATGTAGTAATATAGTGCTGCTACCCATCAAATAAACAAAACACGAATAAAAAGTAAGATATTTATTGTCCAACAATATACTTACAAAAACCATCACATATATCTACCAAAAAAACTTAACTTTTCATCTAATCAAAGCAGCATCTCAGCACAAATCTGTTATTCGGCGTCGCCCAAAAACTTCCTTTTATATGATTTTTTTGTAAAGGTTTTAAAAGTACGATCCCTTTAAAAACTCCAGCAGTAATTTGCCATCATGTCAGTGTCCCACCTCCCCTGATATCTCTCTTCCATGGTTTTGATATCTTGGTGGAAGCGTTCCCCTTGTTTCTCAGTAAGGTCACCAAGATTTTCTGGGAAACGGTCTAAGTGGCTGTAGAGGTAATGAATTTTAATACTCATATAACAACCGTGTTTGTTAATATTGTTAAGCATTCACTGTCAAATCCTCAAATAATTCTTATCACTGAAACATGGTTAACATCAAATGATCTTGACTCTCTTTATAACATTGATAATTATTCCCTTTATAGGTGTGATCGTCGTAATCGACGTGGAGGAGGAACTTGTATCTACTTGTCTTCAGAAATTACTAATAATTTCTCTGTTACATCTCTTGATATTACTGTCCCTAATATTGAACTTCTTGGCTTAAAAATATGTCATAAAAACTCTTTTGTTATTCACCTAGTATGTGTTTATCGGCCTGGTGATTCTAGATTAGCAGATGATGAATCCCTTATCGCATCACTTGATGAACTGTCCAGCCTAGAAAATCTGATTGTTATTGGAGACTTTAATTTTAGAGACATTTCGTGGCCTATAACTGATCCACCTAGTGACTTATCAACTTCCAAAAATGTATTTACAGATTTTGTATTAAATTCTAACTTACATCAATTTATAACGGAGCCGACTCGATTTAGAATTAATAATTTACCATCTATTTTGGACTTGGTATTCTCTAATGATCCCCATTTATTAACACATCCCCTAATAAGCTCTCCAGTAGGTAACTCAGATCATGCAGTCATAACGTTTCATATTCAGTTTAACTTACAGTACTGTACTCCTAATGTTAATAAAACGGTATATGAGATAATTGATTTTGAAAATGCAAATCGCCAATTGGCTGATATTGATTGGAATGATGTTTTCGGTGACATAAGGGATCCAGTTGTATTCTGGGATAAGTTCTTGCACGTTGTTAATTTCTGCAAAAACCAAAATACCGTCAAAAAAACCATATACAAAAATAACATAAAACCTTGGATTAATGGTGAATTAATATATCTGATCAAGTATAAAAGAAAGTTGTGGAACAAATATAGACGTACAAATCGCATAGAGGATTTACTAATTCATCGAAACTTTGCCAGAGATTTAAAGAAATCTCTACATGAAGCTCGTGTTGCCTACGAAGAGAGTATAGCCATTAGTAGTAACTGTAAAAAATTGTACAAGTATATTCGATCTTCGTTGACAACAAAAGTTTCTATACCTTTACTGGAAAAAGATAATGGTGATATATCCCAAAGTAACTATGAGAATGCCGAAGTCCTCGCCAGTACTTTCTCTAAGGTTTTTTCTGTCGAACCCACTAATCATCAGTTGCCTAATATTACTTCGTCACGAGTTTCTTCTTCCCTTGAAAATATTATCATTACTCCTGATAAAGTTAAATATCATCTTCAAAATCTAAAAAATAATTCGTCTCCTGGTCTCGACTTAATATCTTCTTTATTTTTAAAGAAATGTTCCGATGCTTTAGCTTACCCACTATATGTGATTATGTCCTTATCATTCACCACACATATTTTGCCTCCCATATGGAAAACCGCATCTGTAACACCGATTTTTAAAAAAGGGAACAAATTGGATTCTAATAACTACCGTCCTATCAGCTTAACACCTATAGTGTCTAAGATAATGGAATCTATTATTGCCGAGACAATTTCTGATTTTCTGCAAAACGAATTGGTTATACCAGAACAGCAGCATGGTTTTGTCAAAGGACGTTCTACAATGACAAATCTTCTTTGGTGTGTCAATGAATGGTCAAGAGCATTAGACAGAAAAACCCCGGTAGACATTATTTACCTCGACTTTGCTAAAGCTTTTGATCGAGTTCCAAAGCGAAGACTATTACATAAATTGGAACACCTTGGTATCCGTGGTCAATTACTGAAATGGATCGACGCGTATTTAACAGATAGAAAATTTTGTGTTAGAGTTGGGGACTCTTTCTCAGTCGAGAGAACGGTTTTGAGTGGGGTACCGCAAAGATCAGTTTTGGGTCCACTTTTATTCATAGCATATTCCAGTGATCTACAATTTCACATTAAATGCAGCAAAGCTTTCTATGCAGATGACACGAAGCTATTTTCTGATCCCTCCGTAAATTTCCAGTTACTACAAGATGATCTTGATTGCATATCTGAATGGTGCTCTACTTGGATGCTGCCTCTTAATGTGGACAAATGTGTAGTTCTTCACATGGGTAAAAATAATCCGTATCTTCCTTACTCTATTAATGGGCGCGTGTTAAGATCAGTGAAATCACATAATGATCTAGGTGTTATAATTAATAACAATCTAAGTTGGTCGGAACATATTTTTCATATTTCTAAAAACGCTAACAGTAAATTATACCTACTGAATAAAACGTTTGCAAAAGTGTCATTCATAAACTCAGTTCATCTGTATAAACTGTACATTCGTCCAGTTCTGGAATATTGCGGAACTGTTTGGTGTCCGGTATTAGTGCGCGATCGTAATATTCTCGAAAACGTACAACGGAAGTGCACTAGGATGTCTTTTGGTCGCTCAAGACCTACATATACAGAAAGACTGAATATGGCTAATCTTACTACATTCGAACAACGTCGACTTCGAGGGGATTTAATTATTACATTTCGAATATTAAAATACAACTTCGGAAATATGAGAGATATGTTTATACTAGACAATGACAATCGTCTTCGTGGCCACAAACTTAAGCTTAAAAAGGAAACTTTTTTTACAACAAGGCAATTTTTTCTTTGCAATCGAGTGTTCTCGACATGGAACAGCCTTCCGGCTGAGATTATAGATGCTCCATCTGTCAATGTTTTTAAAAAGAAACTGGATGACCACTTGTTCCAAAATTGAAAATTTAATTTGTACCAAACACTTGCTCCCTATGTGCTATGTTTTTGTATTTTAGTTATATTTATTTACTTAGTTAGTTTGCATAATATGTATCTATTTTAATGTAACTATTTAATTTAACATTTCATGCATACTATATAATAATATTGTAGTCTAATGGGCATATGGGTTTCGCGACCCCTGCTCAAATTTATTGTATAATAATGATAATAATAATAATTTCTTCCGCTATATCCCGGTAATTTTCCGATTTGTTGTTTCCAAGAAAATTTTTCACAACTTTCACAAAGGAGCAACATGCATTACATTCAATTTCAGTCATCGATTCTGTAAAATGCGAATCTTTTATAAGTTGCCGTATCTGAGGCCCATCAAATATTCCGGCTTTCAATTTTTCTTTACTAAGTGCAGGGAATTTGCTGGACAAGTATTCAAACTAAGGACGATTCTGGTCTAAAGCCTTTACAAATTGTTTCACCAGCCCTGGTTTAATATGTAATGGAGGTAATATTATCTTCTCTCGGTCTACCAATGCTTCGTTAACTACGTTAGCTTCTACTTGAACTATAGTATCTCTAGAACACCATTTTCTTCTACTCCAGTGTTGGATCTTAACCCTGCTATCATAGGCGTAACCAGGATGATCCTAAGGGGGGTTACAACTACTGGAAGGTCTCTGAGGGATATGGTGTTAAGCGTATATAGCTCAAACTCCATTCCAATGGGGGGGGGGGGGTTATAACCCCCCAAATTAGGGATGGGAAAAACCTACCGGTTTAAACCTAAAACCGGTTTTTTACTTCGCATAAACCGGTTTTACCGGTTATTTTTTTGTCCCGGTTATAACCGGTTTTTCTTTTTAAAGTAAAAACCGGTTATTAGGTTTTTACGGTGATTAGGATTAGGTTGGGTATTATTTTTTATCCCAATCATAATTATTATTCTCAAGTAATTATTCCCAACAAAACCATAATTCAAATTTTATTTTATTTTATAAAAACTGAAGCAAACTGAAAGTGCAATCTCACATCAGCCAGAAGCAGTTATTTTTAATATAATATTTCCTTGAAAAGGTATCTCTAATCATAATATTTACATAAGAAGTGTCTGTTTGAATTAGATGTAAACATCATCTATTTTTCACACTAAACTCTTAACTCTTGACATTGAAAGTGGTTGAATGACTTTTTCTGATTACCAAAAATAATGCTCTGACTATGCATATCGTATTACTGATTACGAATACGAATCTCCAAGAATTTCGCTACGTTTTCAAAACGATACAGGCATACAGGAAGTATTAAATGAGTTAAAATGTACCTATTCTACAAATATATACAAACGTGTTAAAAGTAATACATGATAATTTTTTTTGATGGTAGTAAAAATAAAAGATAAATTGCATTATCCAATGTAGTTTTAAATAAAATATTTATGTTGATATTATTTTTTTTAAATCCCATTTCAAAGAGCCTGGGAAATTTTTTATAAGTTGAAATGGTTGGGGAATTTTTTAAGTTTGGGAGGAGAGGAAAATTGGTGGGTATTTTAGATAATAAATAAATATATTAATTAATAGAATAAAATGGTTTTATTAAAAATTGTGTTTTATTTATATTGATATTGATGTTCTTTCGATAGTACTAATTTTGATCATATTGATATCGAGTCGAATGGAGTATCGCAAACTAAAGTGCATGTCAAATGTAACTTTGTAACCTACTGGATTAAAAAAACCGATAACCGGTTTTTCCAAAAACCGGTTTTTTTCGGCCGGTTATAACCGCCAGGTTAAACCGTAAGCAAAAAAAACCGGTATAACCGAAAACCGGTGTTTTGTCAAAAACCGCCATCCCTACCCCAAACCCCCCTGGTTACGCCCATGCCTGCTATCCCAAAGACACAGGAAACAAGGATATTTCGTATAGCCACCTTGTTGTCACAGGACAAATTTCACCATCTTAAAATCAATACAGATCACCCACTGATGTTGGCCATACTTATGTTTTTAGCACCAGCGGTATTGTTTTATAGTCTTCTTTCATTTTTGTAGAATGCCTAATTTATTGCATATTTGTTGCTATTATGTAGAAGGATACACTTTAAACTTAGTTTGGAACTGTCGATAAAAAGACGCCAGTGATCTGGTGTATACTTTAATACACTTTCGTTAAGTACACTTTAATTAGAAGTCATTAGTATGCATTTGGCTTAGAATTTGTTAAGTTTGTTTATAAACGTATTGCAATTATAGTGGTAGAATATACAGATATGTAAGAATATTTAAGAATTTGATAAGTATGTTATATCTGGAAAACTAGAGCTGATACAAAGGAAAGGTTTGTATTTTTGGAGTCAGCACAGATGAATTAACCAAAATCAGTTGATTTTTTTTCGGCAGCAAGACAAAAAAAAAAATTTTTGTGGGGCTGTGTTATTTATATTATTTTAAAGCACGCAAGCGATTTGCTGACAATTTGTCGCCGACAGTTACCCGCGAACGCACTTAATATGTAAATATACAAGAAATGTAATTATTTTCTTTATCATTCATTATGAATGCACCGAGAGAACAATTTCTTTTCTCCTAAAACACCGATTTCTTTGAGCAATATTTCTTAAAAGTTAACATATCCTATTAACTTAAACAAACCGGTTCACATATAAAGAAACGAGTTTTTTAAACACAACTCAATAATTTCTTACAGATAATTTCTTCAATACTAAGAAATGCATTAATGGTTATATTTAATTTTCTTATCCTAAAGTTTTTATTTCTTAAATTGAAAACTACAAATATTTTGCAGTATAAGAAATATAATGTTAAGTTAATCCATATTTATATTTGTGAACAAGAAATTTTCTTGTAATCAAATAAATATTTTAAACCACAAGAAATAATTCTTCAGAAATACCCTCTGTAGTAACTGTGGTTATAAAATAAAAACTTTGTCATTAATGCCGAAATGTTACTTGCAAAGAGATTCTCTTCCACAAAAGAATTGCGCAGATTAACTATTTATGATTTAGTCGTCAGTGTTTGTCAAGATGGCGTGATATGTTCATGTTCATATAGATGGATGTTGGATTTATTGGTCTACTTTAAAAATTAACGGATATTTTGAAGGTACGTACATATATAGGTATTAAATAAAAGTAAATTGAGTAATTTAAGATGTAATAATAATATTGTTGTGTATCCGAATGGTTAAAAAAGAAACATAATAGTATCTTTATATGCTTTTTAGGTATAATGATGGACGACTCTGAAATAAAGGAGCGTATTATTCTAACTGGGAAATATGCCACAATTTAAAGCTGGGACAGAATGATATAATATATAGCTTCAGAACAATATTAAGAAAGGAGTTATTAACCAACTGTGGGGCCTTCCAGAAATGGTAGAACTTCATACATGTAGGTAAGTACCTTTTTAAAAATGTGTATACTCATGTATCAAAACTATAATAGGTTTCTTCAATGTATCGTCTTCTATAAAAATATACAATACTACCGCTATATCAAACATGGCGGGTGCAACGCTGAGGATTTGTTCTGTTAATTTATTTGAGATAAAGAAGTCAGTTAGTCTAAAAGAAATATATGTTTATGGTTAAGAAATGTTATTGCCGAAAACCGTGAATTAGTTAATATGTATTAAATGACTTAGATGTAACCTAATAATACTTTCCCGTAATAAAATTTCTTAATGATTAGGTATGCTGTCTCTTTCTGATTATAAAAATTAAGACAATTACATATTATTATGTCTGCTTCGATGTTTTACATTGGTTGTATTTTCCCTCTTCTTTTAGCTAAACAATGTTTATTGTGTGACTTAATATTATACAGATAAATAATTAATATTTCATTAACAAAAAGAAAAAAATAAACAAAGATTTGTAGGTTAAATAATGCCATGTTTAAACTAAATGTGATTGATTATTATTAGTATTAATATTTCTTATGTGGGGCCGTGTATTTGTTTTTTTTTGTATTTCCTAAATTTGTCAAAATAAATATCTATATCTTTATAAAAAAATTTTATTAAAGTAAGTTTACTCTTTCTACATAACGATTTTGTTTTAGTGAATTGCTGATATACAAAGTGCTATTAACAAAAGAAGGAACATTTGAGGAAGTTGGATTTGCCTCTCCATCCTTTTATTGTTGTGTAGAAGATGGTAGAAGCCAGTGGTTTAAGAGTGGAGAAAATATTTGTATGTAATAATAACGTTTTATATCTTGTTTTATTAATAAATAATGATTTTACCTTAATACAATGATTTATTTCGCCGTATGTAATATCACTTAATTTTCAAGAAATATTAACTTAACTCTAAATATACGTTTATCTCTGCGAAATATATTTCTTAACATTAAATAAATTATTATTAATAGTAAAATAATAATATTCCTTACTAAGAAATATTATTGCTCAGAAAGAATAGTTTTCTAATGTGTAAAAAATATATTTTTATGACTAATAAAATTAATTAACATCAAGTGTAATTTCTTTCTGATAAATATATTTGAAATTTGCCAGAAAGTGATAGTTCAATCATGTTTAAGATATATTTCTTTGGCTATAGTAGAATTTATTTGAAATATTTTAGAAAATTATATCTTACATACAAAGATATATTTCTTAGGCAATATGCCAAGTCGATCTTTCTTAAATATTAATAAAGTTTCTTTATGTCAAGAATTTTTTTCTCTCGGTGTGTACAGCAATAAATCACCTATTTTCTTTGTATAAATTTTACGATTATTTATAGATTTCATGGCGTTTAGACTTACTTATTTATAACAGGTCCTGGCAGCGGACCAGGAACAGGTCCATTTACAAATCCGTTGGGTGGATAATTATTAAAAGGTCGGTCGTCCTCATATACTTCATATCTACTGGAAGCAGCGTCACTAAAAATTTAAAGATTGTTGCTAAACTGAAAATATAAATCTCAATAACATAGCGTCACTAAAATTTTAAAGATTGTTTAAATTTTTACTGACAATATAAATCTCAATAACATATTTTTAAGATAAAGTAAATATTTAATATTGCAATATAATAAATCTATCCGAAGAAGTTTAAAGCTTTGAGTATTTCGGAACTGTCTTAACAAGAGAACAGGCCCCCCGTAAGGGCTGCTGGCGCCTGTGTGCAAAAAAGGATTTTGGCGCCCCTTAGGCAGTTTGGTTCATGTTTATTTATTGACTTTTTAGAAGGTAGGTCGATAGGTAGGTTCTTGAAATAAAGCAAAAAACTGAAGATTAGAAGTCATAATAAGTTTTAATGAGTTTTCCTCGAAAAGTGCTTCATTTTTTTGGTTATTTCACGCTGAAATATTCGATTTGGAATTTGACGAATAAGAAAGTTTTTCTCATGAGCTCCAATTTTGCGTATACTAGGTCTATAGACTTCATGAATACACCATTTTTTTCGTTTTTTTATAAGCTACATTTTTGATAACAATATTTTTCGATAAAATATTTACTTTTTGAATTATTTATGAAAAACCGTCTAAAAGCGTGTTTTTTTTTGTTGAAAAATAAACATTTTCAAACTCTATAAAACAAAAGTTGCTTAGAATTAGTCAGTTTATCCATTTCTGGATTTATTTTAAACCTATATTTTTCACCACCGAGAAGGGGTAATATTCACCCCCCCAACCAAAAGCAACCAACGACAACGAAGTCCAACTTTTAAGTGGAGGGTAAGGGTAGAACCTACATCCAAATTTTCGTGTAATTCGTTGGTCACCCTGAAAATTACACGGTATCGCCGTATTGCACGTCCATTTACTGGGCTATAAGTACAATGGAAAAATGTAGTAGCGATATTTTCTGAGACTTTGCTGTTGCAAATTCATCAATTACATCTTTAACATTTATACCATCAAAAATTTCTTGTTCAATTGCTTATATTGCTAGACCAGGCAATCGTTCTTGAAGCATTGTCCAAATGATTTTTAACTTTGAAAAAGATCGCTCGTCAGCAGCTAAAGATACAGGTAATGTCAAAAAAATTCTCAGTGAAATGCTTACGTTTGGAAGGTTGAAGATTAAATTGTTTTCAAATATATATTGTAAAATACTTAAGAGGTCAGTATCATCAGGTAATGAAAATAACTTTTTAATTTCATTAAACAAATCATTGGAGTCTATAACTATCCTTATTATCCTGATCTGTCAGTCATCCTTCAAGAACAAAACAACGTTTTAAAAGATCGCTGTCACTTAATTTAAATATGTATCGTGTGTATTTTGTATTTATACCTAATCCTATTTAATTTCTCAACTTTTGTTTTAAAATTAATTTTTATTTTTTTTGCAAATTATTTTTAAATTTTTGATGCCTGGGTTTTGGCGCCCCTAAAGGATGACGCCCGTGTGCATTGCACACTTTGCACATATGGTAGCGGGGGCCCTGCAAGAGAATCTAACTACGCAGAAGAAATATTCAATGGGTTGTTGAGAAGCAAAAATATATCTCGAAGAGCAAAACTAAAAACCTACAAGACCGTAATAGGCCGGGCATGACGTATGCTTCTGAAACATGGGTCATAACTAACAAAAACACACCAAAAGTGGTTATTAGTATGGGAGCGGAAAATACTGCGTAAAATCTCTCCCTGGGAACAGGGCCGCCGAGAAGGATGAGCGTGCCCCGGTAAAAGTGAAGAGTGGGCCCCCGGCAAAACGTGAAGAGCGAAAAAATTGTTTATTTTTATAGAAATAATATTATAAATAATAAATAATAAACATTTCAAATATAAATTCTATTAAATTTTGGTTACACACAATTTTATTACAATAAGAGAGAAAAAAATTTTTATATACAATATTTATAATACAGGTGCTTTTCGAGTTTTCTGATTGGCAAAAATGTCTCTATTTTTCTAAAAATCGCATGATTTTACCAAATCATTTTCAATTCACAAAGTTGAAAGGCAGCTAACCGATCCTGTTTCATTCATTACCTCATAGCATTTTTTATACGAAAAAGAAAACTAAAGGATCTTTCTGCTTCTGCGACTGTCACCGGTAATGTGCAAAATATTCTTAACACAATGACGATTCAAATTTGAGATGTTTAATTTTATTAAGCAAATTTATTGGAGAAAGTTGAGATTCAACAATATTATCCCTGTATATCGCTCTCAAATGAGAAATTTCATCTCTCAATTCTTCACTGATGTCTTCTTTATAAAACTATCGCAGTACATATATATCAATTTTTTTCTTAACATTGTCGTCATCTTCATCTCGGAATATCAATAAAATGTTAAATGGCGAATGAATTTTATTTTCCGCGTTAAATCTTCTGGTTAAATTGCTTATTATATAACAATATTAAATGTTTCCCAGCGAAATATTGGGTCGAGCTCAAAAAATTATCAGTCGCATCACTACTAGGGCCAGGCAAATCATCAAAAAATCTCACAGGTTTTTGTGCCGTTTTTCTTTATTTGATGTAAATTCTGGATTTATTCCATAATTGCTGGTAACTATTTAGATTCTTCAACATAGATTCTTCTGATGTTTTGTAAATTTTCTAGAAGCCCTGATATATTTTTAATATCCATATCCATACCATAGTTTTATCTGACTGCACTGTAGTATTTGACTCCTGGTCCTGGGATTTATTGCTGTTAAAATTTTAAACCAAATCGATTAAAGGTCATAATATTAAATATAGTCGAGTATTAATTAAACGAATTATGGACATAAAGTGAAGAGCAAAAAAAAAAACGGGAAAAATTACATCTTTGGTCTGGTCGACGCCGGGCCCCTTACATCGATCGCCGGGCCCGGGTAAAATGTACCGGCTGTACCGCCCTCTCGGCGGCCCTGGGTGAAAAACTGAAATCGGCAATTGATAAGAACAAATAAAGAACTAAATGAGATCTATCAAAAAACTAACATATTAGCGGTAATTAAGGCATAAAGACTTAGATGGTTGGGACATGTGCAGAAAATTATTCTATCTACAATTCCCAGAATGGTACTATTTAGTGCATTGGCAGGCAAAAGGTAAAGAGGAAGACCGAGATCAAGATGGAGCAACAAAGTTAAAGAAGATATGAGAAGACTTAACGTAACGAACTGAGAAAGAAAAGCAACTGACAAAATGGAGTGGAAAATAATAGTATATCAAGCTATGCACAATACCAGCCATGTGCCTACTAAGTTCAAACACCTTACAACTTATATGTCTAATATTTATCTCCTTGCCTTACATTTATAATGGCCTAGTTGTTAGAATACCTGGCTCCTGGTTTTCACCCAGGCGAGTCAGGATCGATTCCCGACGTCGGAAATCCTTTTTGTTTTTAAAATTGACTTTTTGATTTGAAAAATAATTGTTTTTATAATATTTTTTCATATTATGTCGTCTTATTCTTCTTCCTCAGCCTTCAGTAATCCAACTTTGGACATAAGCCTCCCCCAATTCAATCCAGTTCTGGTCCACCTGTTTCCAGTTGTGTCCTCCAAACTTCTTTATATCATCAGCCCATCTCATTTGTGGCCTTCCACTGCTTCTCCTTCCTAACCACGGTCTTCATTGTTGTATTTCGTGATTCCATCTTTTATCCTTCAGTCGGGAATTGTGTCCTGCGAAGCTTTATTTTAATTTGGCAGCATGTTCTCCTGCGTCTTTTACTTTGGTTTTTTTATTCTATATACAGAGAGAGTCTGTAATTTGGAATAAAATCAATATCTCAAATACTAATTGTTTTTTTGAAAAATTCTCATACCCGTCGATTAGTATTTCAAATTGTCCTTTTTCACATACAATAATAATGTATACAGGGTGTTCCAATTTAGAGATATGACGTCATCGTTGATTTTCTTAAATGGCAACACTGTAATTTTAATAGCTATTTTGATAGGGTGTGTAAAGTTATACACAACTGCAAAATATCAAATTTTTATTCTCTACCATTTACAAGATAATAGAAAATAACAAAGTTATGTCTGTAATTTGAAATAAATTCAATAATTAAAATACTAATTGTTTTTTTGAAAAATGCTCAGACCCGTCGATTAGTATTTCAAATTGTCATTTTTGGCATACAATAATAATGTATACAGGGTGTCCCAATTTAGAGATATGACGTCATCGTTGAGTTTCTTACATGGTAACACTGTCATTTTGATAGTTATTTTGATAGGGTGTGTAAAGTTATACACAACTGCAAAATTTCAAATTTTTGTTCCCTATCATTTACAATATAATAAAAAATAACAAAGTTATGAAAAACAAGTAATCAAATAATAATTGAATTTAATTATTTCAAATAAGCAAATGTTCATAACGTTGCCCATTGACAATTTGACAATAATTGAGGGCCAACATTATGAGTATTTGCTTAATTGGAATAATTAAATTCAATTATTATTTGATTACGTGTTTTTCATAAATTTGTACTTTTTTATTTTCTTGTAAATGATATGGAACAAAATTTAAAATTTTGCAGTTGTGTATAACTTTACACACCATATCAAAATAACAATCAAAATGACAGTATTTAAGAAAATCCATTATCCATTTAAGAAAATTAACGATGACGTCATATCTCTAAATTGGGACACCCTGTATACATTATTATTGTATGTCAAAAATGACAGTTTAAAATACTAATCGACGGGTCTGAGCGTTTTTCAAAAAAACAATTATTATTTTAATTATTGAATTTATTCCAAATTACAGATATAACTTTGTTATTTTCTATTATATTGTAAATGGTAGAGAACAAAAATTTGATATTTTGCAGTTGTGTATAACTTTACACACCCTATCAAAATAGCTATCAAAATGACCGTGTTGTCATTTAAGAAAATCAACGATGACGTCATATCTCTAAATTGGGACACCCTGTATACATTATAATTGCATGTCAAATAGGACAATTTGAAATACTAATCGACGGGTCTGAGCATTTTTCAAAAAAACAATTAGTATTTGAGATATTGAATTTATTCCAAATTACAGACTCTCTCTGTATATTTAGCCCAACAAAACGCGCCATATTGTGTCGTATAAATAATAAAAACGTGGTATTATAAAAACAATTATTTTTAAAATCGAAATGTCAAGTTTAAAAACAAAAAGGATTTTCAACGCCGGGAATCGAACCCGACTCGCCTGGGTGAAAGCCAGGAGCCAGGTATTCTAACCACTAGGCCATAATGGATGTAAGTCACGGAGATAAATATTTGACATATAGATAAGTTATAGAGTTTTTCCATCTAGTTTCATATTTTATCTTTTCTTGCCTAAAAGCCCCTGAGTCGCGCCAGCTGACAAACATTTTCGTTATCAGACAAGTACTATCTACCAAAATAAATTCATAGAATCGATGCTAAAACCACCGTAAAAATTTGACACTACCTCCCAGACTATTAGTTCTAGAAAGGTAACCTTTTTTAGGCGTACACGTCAAATTTTAGCACAAAATAGTACAGTTTTCGCATCTGCATCAAGTAGGCGTGTTTGGAAATTCGCACCCTCAGTAATATAGAGGTACAATTCAAAAAAGTAGATTTTTGGGAAATTGCGTTTAAAGATTCTGGTTTCTAAAATTACATAAATTTTTTAAAATAACGTGCTTATTATTTAAGTTATAAATGTGAAATTTGACAGATTTATTATTTGATAATTGGACTACAAATAGGAATGAGAAAAAAATTAATATAAATAAATTCCATTAATTACATGTAATTGAAAAAATACTTTCAAGTTAGTCCGATATAGTACAAAAAATCATAACAGAAATAAGGAACTTTTTATGTTTGATCCCTTAGATTATTAATACTTTGTCACTTTTTATGCAAAATAGGGATAAATTTTTAGCTTTTTATGAATTAGACCCATTTATTTATTATATTTTGCATATTAAAACAGCTCAACTAAAAATTATTCTCTAAAATACAAAACGTTAAAACTCAAACTAACCAGGATTTTCGTCATAGAAAGATATGTTACTGATTGCTCCCTTGTAGCAGTAAAAACCAGAGGTGACCGGGGAGAGTGAGAGAGAGGCACAAATATATTTACCGATCCATTCATGTTCTTTTTCTCCCTCTGTCAACGCTAACCGGTAGAGAATTTCGTTTTGTGCCCTTATCATTTAAAATCACAATTATCACGAATTTTGAGTTAAGCCCTTATATTACTGACGGTGCGAATATGTTCCTTCAGTCTACACTGTCAAATTTTGGTTGTGTGAAATTCTTATTGGCCGTATATTAACATTTGATCAACCACGTATTGGACGTCCCACCGATGCAGTTATACCGAAAAATGTGAAAAATGTCCACGAAATGGTTCTATCTGATCGTAAAGTAAAGGTGCGTGAATTGCCAGAGATTACAAGAATTAGTAAAGCGCACACTGGTAATTTTTGAACGAAGTTTTCAGCACGAAGAATAAATTATTCTGACCAAAATCATGATCGTGTGACCCATTCTCAGCAGTTTTTGGACATTATGAAGTGCAATACGCTTGGTAACCGATGATGAAATCTTGATCCACTATTACACACAGGATTACAGAATCAACGTACATCAGTGGACTGAAACCGGCAAAGTTCCAGAATTGTATTACTCGGACGATATAAATAAGTTGCAAAATCGCTGGAATTATTTCATTGAGTTAAACAATAAATGAAAATAATTTTCTGGAAAATCTTGTTTTTTATTTCAAAATGAGGTCACTTATCTTATCATATATATGGGTGTGAAACACGGGTGCGACATAGTCAGAAATAGATCTTTTAGAAAGATGGGAGAGAAAAATGTAAAGAGCAATATATGGCAGTGTAAAAATATAAGGTCAGTGGAGAAGAAGAACCAATAAAGAAATAATTGGAAGAACTATACAAAGAGCAAACGAAAAAGATGAAAATCAAAGCACAGAGAATACGATATTTGGGGCACATCGAAAGAATGTGAAGTGATAATGCCAAAAATGGTAATCTCACGAAGACCAATATAAAAGACAAGGACAGGTAGGTCAAGAAAAACATGGAAGGACAATGTGTAGGAAGACCTGATGAAAAGTATCATTGAGAGATGGAAAGAACTAGCATTGGACAGAAAGAGATGGAGGGAGGTGGTGAAGGAGTGTATAAAAAGACTGAAGTGAAATTAAATAGAATTTATACGAGTTGTTATATAAGAAGTATTTATAAAATGTAATCAGAAATGTAAACGTTTTAGTCCTAGGACTACAAGGCCTATTAAGCGTAATAGATAAACTTATCAGATCATCTGGTACATTAATATTGTTCTGAAGCTATTTTCTTATGCCATCTTAATAAAATAAACTTGTGTCCTCAGTTTCTCTTTAGAATGTGGAGGATTTCTTAGATAATATTAGTAACATAATTTTTCTAATTACCTCAAACCGAAACTTCTGCCGCCCTCTTTAGAACCTTCACCCCATACCCATTTTTTGTCGTCTTCTCCATTTATAATTATGATTTGCAATAGAACACCAAATGATAACGCTGAAAAAAAATATCTAATTATTATATTATAAAAATTTTTACTCCTTTTTAAAGTACTGTCTTATAATGGAAAGTATCTATATATTACAATAAAAAGTGCCCCTCTCGATCATGATACCATGACACAAAAATAGAACTGAAATAACTTGTTCATATATACTTTAAGTGACCTCTTATTTTTCTGATTATTTACTTAAGTAAATACTTATGTGCAGTGGTAATTTTACACAACATAAATAACTCAATAATTGTTTTTACACACATATAAAGAAAGATTTTTATAAAGAAATGCTCTCAAAAAGTTTACGAACAGCTAAACTCAGTTCTTCGTACAACCAAAACAAGGTGGATCACATTTATTATGTGCAATTTTAATACAAAATTAGACAGCCAGGGTATCGTCAGATATATTAATATAATAGCCTTAGAAGGAACACCTCTACAAACAAGAAAGTTGCCCAAGCACTTCAAAAAATATATTAAAGTAAAGTAGTTGGACCAGGTCATATACCTGGGGAAGTATGGACAGTGTTAGGATATACATACATAACTGAATTAACTAATAGGTTTGTTTAACCTTCGGATGACCAAGCGGGGGAAATTGTGACCCCAACGTATGTTTTTCTTTAATAAATTCAAAAGTATTTTCAATTCTTAACTCATTATTTTTTTATTTGACTTTAATATCATTCTAGATATCCTCATATTTTGAAATAAAAAAAAATTCCCTATATTTTACGAATAAAAAATATATTCTGAAGTTGATGTTTAGTAAAATAGCGTCTATTATGTGTAATTCCAAGTAGTTTTACGCTAATGACGTCGACTTTGCAAAGTAACAAGACACTTACTCAACATACACACTACACATGACACTAATACTCATGTTGTGACTGGCTGAATGACATAAAGTCCATGCCATAAAAAAATTAAAAAATTGAAAAAAAAACCTTTATTTTTTTGTTAATTGTCATTTTTGACATTGTTGACCTGGGGTCATTTTTCCTTTTCCCCCCTTGGTCATCCGTGTAACAAAAAAAGGTTGGTCATCGGAAGGTTAAACAATTATGGAAGGGAAATCAATATCTGATGAATAAACAAGTAGTATTTTAGTACCTATACTAAATTTAAAATCAGGATGCAGTAGAAATAAACAAACCAAGACACGTTAAATGCTACTAAGGGCACTCTCGAATCATAATTTACAATGTATACAGTGCTAGTCAAAAGTCCGTACCTCCTCCCCCCTCGTATCTTTTGAACGGTTATACCTATAATAGTGAAATTTGAAGGGTGGAAATAAACGGACGTAAGCTTCTTAACTAGTCATGACAGGTGACGTAATAGTGACAGATGACGTTACAGAGCCACTGTGACCGATAATTTTAAATGGGACCTTATGGCAAGTGATACCTACCTCGTTTGAAAGGTATTCAAAATACCTATTCAGGCATACTAATTTTTTGGGTTTTAGTTGATTTTGATTTTGGTGAATAAATTAAATAAATATAATATTGTAGTTTCGCATTTAATTAATAAAATTCAAATGTCCGCCTGTTTTTTTTTGTCAAAAAAGTTAACGTTTTTCAATTCTCTAGTAATTTTTACGTCAACGTCAATTTTTTTGACAAGCAATCATATACGGGATTTTGAATTTTTATTAAGTAAATGCGAAACTACAATTTTATATTTATTTAATTTATTCATCAAATTTAGCTTAAACTCATTAGTATGAATGGATAGGTATTTTCAATACCTTTCAAACGAGGTATCACTTGCCATAAGGTCACATTTAAAATTATTTGTCACAGTGGCGCTGTAAACTCATCTGTCATAATTATGTCACCTGTCATGACGAGTTAAGAAGCCGTTTATGTCCTCCCTCCAAATTTCACTATTACAGGTATAACCGTTCAAAAGATACGAGGGAGGGTACGGACTTTTGACTAGCACTGTATATATTGTAAATCCCAAATCATGATTTCCAAAGTTTCTACATTGTAAATTATGATTCGGGATGCTCCTAGTAGCATTTAACGTGTCTTGGTTTGTTTATTTCTACTGCATCTTAAATGTAAATTTAGTAGAAGTATCGTAGTACTCAGTAAAATCACAGATGTTGAATAATGTACAAAATAAAAGCCCAATTTACATAATCGCACCATGAACATAGAATATGAAAGAGAGTAATTAATACAGAGATATGTAAAAAAGCAAAAGAAGTACATACTTGAAAATCAATTTGGATTTAGGCAAGACACTCCCTCACATTGCAGATATTGATGCGAAAATGAGGGAGCATAATATGTCACGCTGTAACGCAACTGCCTCGTGGTAAGTCCCTGAAAAAAGTAGGAGCGGAAGATCAAAAAAACCCTAGTGGGAAATAAACAGCATTAAACATTACGTCACAATGCGGTTTATGCCAGTCTTGAGATAGATAGTACATGCATGGTAACATCCTTCCATTCCAGCGACACTATGTACAAAATAAGGAAGTAAAACAAATGTAGAACAAATTATGAGAAACAAACAAAACAAGAAAAAAAAAAAGAGAAGTAGAACCTCATAAACCAAGTAGGCGGCAGTTGTGGATAAACAACTCAAGTAAACCTTCCGATATTGTCCATATTATTATGTTCATTTTTTCATATTGCATGTGAGGTAGCGATTAAGATTACGATATGGATGGTGTACAGTTGATACAGGAAGCATCTGAACACCTAAATAATAAGGAGAAAGTGTTCAGATCATCTGAACTGGAAAATATGGATATGGAAGTATAAATAACGATACAAACGAACAATTCTTATGTAAGTAGATTTTTTTAAACTATATATATAGTTTATTTTGGTTGTACTTCGTGTTATTGTCAGCCTATCTCCAGATAAATGTCTTACGCATCTGGATGTCGCGAGCAGGACTACAGCATTTTGCAAGGTATTATAGAGAGATTTACGATTCAGCCGTTTGTTATTCTCGGTTTTTCGGGATGACACCTGTAGTAAAGAACATAATTATCTTTTTCTTCAGGTGCCATCTCCGCTACGTAGGTTGGCAATCATCCTAGCTGTTTGAATTTTTAAAGCAGTAGCTCTAAAAAGTTGTTTTGGGCTGCATCCAAACCATTCTCTCAGGTTCTTTAGCCGTGAAATTCGTCTTCTTCCGATGCTGCTTCTGCCATCTGTCTTTCCTTGCATTATGAGTAGGAGGATGACATACTTCTCGCACCGCATCACATGTCCGAGATACTGTAGCTTTCTTTTTTTAATTGTAAGTTCAACTTCCATCTCTTTACCTATTCCTCTCAGTACCATCATTGTTCGTAACTCTATCTACCCAGGAAACCCTTATAATTCTTCTATAGGTTCACATTTCAAAGGCGTTAAGTCGTCTCATTGTCTCTAGATTTAACGTCCATGATTCCACCTCATAGTATAGTACACTGTATACCTAACATTTTGTTAGGCGTACTTTAAGATTTAAAATTAAATCATTGCTACAAAGAACCTTTTTCATTTTCATAAAATTAGAACGTGCTTTTTAGATTCTGACTTTGATTTCTGCTGTGTAGTCATTATTTTCTTTTATAAGTGTTCCTAGATAAATGTACTTTTTTACTCTTTCGATCTGTTGACCCTCTACTATCAAGATTTCGTTAGTATTATGGTTGTTTTTACTAATTTTTATAAACTTCGTCCTTTTGATATTGAGAGAGAGTCCGTACTCCCTACTACACCTTACTATTTTACTCATGAGTCTTTTGTAGGTCTTCTAAACTATCGGCAATTATTACTGTATCATCTGTATATCTGATGTTGTTCATCAAATGCTGATTTCTTTAGATGTTTCTTTTTATAATTCACAACATTTAAATTAGACGGATACAATTGTTATTTGCGATTGAATCTATGCATTTTTCTTTGAAAAAACTCACGCTTTATAACCGTTTTTCATGAATAACTTAAGAGGATCGGTACGTATTTTCGGCTGCAATGCTATTCAAATGGGGATTCATTTTTTTCGAATCCTGAGAAAACTAATAAGTATTTTTGAAAAATTTAAACGCAGAATGAAAGATCACGTTATTAGCGAGGGCCGAAAGTCCCTGAGAACTTCTATAATGTTTATTTTAATAAGTTACAGGGGTGAAAAACTAAGAGAAAATTTAGTGTGATTTTTAATTTCAAATATATTATTCAAAATAAACTTTTTATTTATTCTAAGGGACTTTCGGCCCTCGGTAATAATTTATTCTTTCATTCTGCGTTTAAATTTTTCAAAAATATTTATTGGTTTTTTCAGGATTCGAAAAAAATAAACACAATGCCGTGGTAATATTTTCCAAATCTATCTTTGTCTTACAACGCACTCAGCCGAATATAATATTGTCAGCATATATTGTCAGTCAGACACTGACAATCAGTGACAATTTTAAATATTTGATATTGCATCGGGAATATGTTGAGTTATTGATTAAATATTATTGAAATATAGTGTATTTGATAAATAATGGATTTAAGACGTGAACTTAATAAAAAGTTATTTATTGTGTATTATTTGTGGAAGATCCAAGCAGAGAATACATCAGGATAATATATTCTGTGATCCAAGTATTTTGTTGTTAGAGATGTTCAAAATTGTAAGCGTTCAATAACAATATATTATTAAAAAATCACTTTAACACTTTTCTTCTTTTCTCGATTGAGTATTAGTCTTTGTTGTACAAATAAATTATTACAATCACTGAATACATAGTTAGTGAAAAAATTATCACATTTATTAACTGAATTAATAATTTCAAATTATAAAAATAACAGTTATCCAAAAACATTCAAAACCCATCTCTTTAAATTAATGATGACATTTTCAAGTAGAATGACATTCCAGTAATGTTTACATATCCATACCAGTGTGAATTTTACTACACGTAATTAGCCGTGTAAAGACAGAAAAAGTAGGGGATACACGTAAAATATTTGCGAATTATGTACCCATAGCCTTAAAAGGATTTAATTTTATAGAAAAAATCATTAAGAACAAAATTTTAGCCAATTAAAAAACAAAGAGGTTCGCGTCCGAAATATCTATAGTCCAGAAAGCCACTGCGCATCCGCTAGGAAAAATATTCCAATTCGGATTTTTTGCACAATCTTACTCAAAAAGGACCCCTTTTAACAAATTTGCATGTTGCCAGGACCAAAAGTTAGTCAAAAATTTTTTAAACGTTTTTTTTTTTGTTTTTTTCCTAAAATTATTTTTTTGCATGGAACAATTTTTTTTAGGTTTTTTGGATCATTCCAAACAGAAAAGGTCTTTAGTGACTTTTCTCTAAAGTTGATAGTTTTTGACATATAAGCGATTAAAAATTGAAAAATTGCGAAATCGGCCATTTTAACCCTCAAAAACTATGTGAAAAACTGAAAATTTGAATGTTGCCAAGGTGGGTAGATATTCTTTAAACATCGATTGATGAAATCCCGAAGAGTTTTTTGCAATACAATATCAAAAATCCCTTTGTTTTTTAATTGCCAATCAAGCGTGCGCGACACTATTTTCCACCGACAGTATGGTGCAAATGAAAGGAATAAATTCGTTATTTCGTAAACCGGCGACTTTAAGGAAAAATCCCGAAACAGGTCGATTTTTATTTTTAAGTTATGATATTATGACATATATGGTATACTAGTGACGTCATCCATCTGGGCGTGATGACGTAATCGATGATTTTTTTAAATAAGACTATGGGTCGTGTGCTAGCTCATTTGAAAGGTTCGTCAATTCTCTATTCAGTAATATAAACATTTACATAACTATTTATACAGGGTGTCCAATAATTTAATTTCTTTGTCAATTTGCCACATGATTTAATTTAATAAAAATTTTTTGGACACCCTGTATAAATAATGATGTACATGTTTATATTACTGAATAGGGAATTGAAGAATCTTTCAAATGAGCCAGCACACGACCCGTATTCTCATTTAAAAAAATCATCGATTACAACGTCACTCCCAGATGGATGACGTCACTAGTATACTATATATGCCATAATATCATAACTTAAAAATGAAAACCGACCTGTTTTGGGATTTTTCCTTAAGATCATCGGTTTACGAAATAACGAATTTATTCCTTTCATTTGTACCATACTGCATACACATGTACTTCTTCTCTTTTTTTATGGCTTCGCTACGAGGCGATTCGCCAGCACTATTTGTTGGCGACCGTGATGTAATCTGGTTCTAAACCATATCAGGGCCGCTGACATTTGCGTGAGATGGTAGCATTTTTTCCTGACTTTTAAAATTTGAGGTTAAGGTGTTATATACAAATAGGGAACACGAACACAGATTGTAAACAAATGGTAATAGGAAGGTTAAACAATAACTCGACGCTCGACGCCACAGAGGAGAAACTGAAAGGCAGAAATGTTAAACATATTAAATTAAAGTTGAGCATAATAAATTACAAATTAATTTTATTATAGTCAAGAAACTGTAAGATTGCATTGACCGACCTTTCGTTAGGGGATATTAAGATTGTATCTATTGAGATTGGTGTTTTGAATTTCATTGAAATAAAGATTGTGTACAAATCCATGTTGGGAATAACATTAATGGGGCATTCAAAGAAAATATGGTTTAAATCCTCCACTACTCCGAATTCACATGCTGGACTGTCTATTATTTTGAATTTTTTTACTGTCAGAATTTTTTTATTATTTAACGCCAAATTATACCCATGGATTGAAAAGGGAGCAACTTCTTGGTTACCATATGACATATTAAAATTGGGATCAATGATTACTGAAGACATTTTATCTAGTATTTCTAATTTAATATTATCTGGCGGATTATGAACAACTTTATTATTGTGATAATTGGAAATTTTTTTAATTTTATTCCAAACGTAAGTGATATTGGATCCTCTGTTTAAGGATTCACAAAAGTTTTTAAATTTGTATTTCTTTTTTGCTTTTAAGTTCCTCCTAGTCATAGCGATGATGCGTTTTGTTTCGATGAAATTTTCTATAGAGGGGGAATTACTAAAATTAGAGATTGCTTCTTTTCGTGTTTTGATCCATAAGGAACACTCTTCCATACACATGTAACGGTGGAAAATAGTGTCGCGCACGCTTGATTGGCAATTAAAAAACAAAGGGGTTTTTGATACTGTATTGCAAAAAACTCTTCGGGATTTCATCAACCGATGTTTAAAGAATATCTACCTACCTTGGCAACATTCATATTTTCAGTTTTTCACATAGTTTTTGAGGGTTAAAAATGGCCGATTTCGCAATTTTTCAATTTTTAATCGCTTATATGTCAAAAACTGTCAACTTTAGAGAAAAGTCACTAAAGACCTTTTCTGTTTGGAATGATCCAAAAAACCTAAAAAAAATTTGTTCTATGCAAAAAAAATAATTTTAGGACAAAACAAAAAAAAAACGTTTAAAAAATTTTTGACCACCTTTTGGTCCTGGCAACATGCAAATTTGTTAAAAGGGGTCCTTTTTCAGTAAGATTGTGCAAAAAATCCAAATTAGAATATTTTTCCTAGCGGATGCGCAGTGGCTTTCCGGACTACTAGGTATTACGCAATAACGACTGATTTATTGCTCTTTAAAAGATGGTTATTTTCGAGGAACGTCGAAATTGAGAACTTTCAATCTCAAATAATTCGAATGTGGTGCAATTTTTTGGGAAAACTTAAGGGGATGGGTACGTATTTTCGGCTGCAATGCTATTCAAATGGGGAATCATTTTTTTCGAATCCCAAGAAAACTAATAAGTATTTTTGAAAAATTTAAACGCAGAATGAAAGATTACGTTCTTACCGAGGGCTGAAAGTTCCTGAAAACTTCTATAAAGTTTATTTTAATAAATTACAGGGGTAAAAAACTAAGAGAAAATATTAGTGTGATTTTTAATTTCAAATATCTCATTCAAAGGAAACTTTTTATTTATTCTAAGGAACTTTCGGCCCTCGATAATAAATTAGTCTTTCATTCTGCGTTTAAATTTTTAAAAAATATTTATTAGTTTTTTGGTGGTGATATTTTCCAAATCTAACATTCGCTATCTCTGTCATCCAACGCACTGAGTCAAATAGAATATGATGACAAGACACAGTGACAGTTTTAAATATTTGACATGGCATCGGGAATATTTTGAGTTTTTGATTAAATAATATTGAGTGTGCATTTGATAAATAATTGATTTAAGACGTGAACTTAATAAAAAGTTATTTATTGTTTCTTATTTACGGAAGATCCAAGCAGAGAATACACCAGGATATATTATGTGATCCAAGTATTTTTTTGTTAAAGATGTTCAAAATTGTAAGCGTTCCATAGTAACAATATAGTATTAAAAAATCACTTTAATAACACTTTTTCTCTTTTTTCGATTGAGTATTAGATTTTGTTGTACATATAAATCATTACAATCACTAAATACATAGTTAGTGAATCAATTATCACATTTATTAACTGAATTAATAATTTGCAATTATACAAATAACAGTTATCCAAGAACATTCAAAAGCCATCTCTTTAAAATTAATGATGACATTGTCAAGTAGAACGACATTCTAGTAATGTTTACATATCCATACCAATGTGAATTTTACTACACGTAATTTGCCATGTAAAGACAGAAAAAGTGGGGATAGCCGTAAAATATTTGCGAATTATGTACCGATGGCCTTAGGAGATATCTTTCAAAATTAATTAAAAAATATTTCAAGTAAGCTCTGACAAAAGTTTTTTGCATAAAAACTGATTGACTTATTGTTTACTCTGGACCCTTTTTCTTCATTGGAGGACTGTAAAAAGCCAACGGAGTTTTTCAGGACTTTTCGTGATGTCCTATCTTTTTTGCAAAATGGTTTCTGCTGTAGGAAATTCGCAATAATTAAAGATGGTTGGATAGTTGCTTTCTTTCAGCGCATTCCACAGCACTAAGCGAAAGTAAATTCCACAAAAATTATATTTTTCTGGCTGAAATCATTTGATTGATATGATGTTTAATTAGCTGAGTGTTGTTATGGGTTACCGATACCAAAAACTACTCATCACCCGTGAAATATTATACGTAATTTTTTTCTTTTAATTTATATTGACAACTTAAATGTTTTATAAAAATTAGGATCGAAGACTTATGACGAAAATAAAGTTGCTCTCTGCTTTTTTCTTTTTGAAATGCAAAAATTAAACCCTCGTCGTTACAATCCTAATAGAAATGAAAATCTTCCCACATGAAAATAACTTTATTTGGGTATAGCTTATACGTTCCATGTGATTTGACCGGTTTGGAATGCTTAGTTTAGAAAAAATAGTTGATTAAATCGAAAATTATATTTTTATAATTAAAAAAAGTGCATTTTTCTTTAATGAACCTTAAAGTATTTATGATACCAAAAACAAAAAATAATCAAAATTTTCACTAGTAATACCACTAGAGGTCAAATTATTTCCGGAAATTTTTTTGAGATCATGAATATTTTGAAAATTTCCCGAGTCGCAGACGAGGGAAATTTTCTAAAAATATTCATGATCAAAAAAAAATTTCCGGATATTAATTTGACTTCGCGTGGTATTCGGTAAGAAAATTCCACACCAAATTTGCATTTGAAAATCCAAAGCTGCATGAACAGATTAATAGCGCGCCATAGCTTTGTCAGCAATTATTTAGGCTTTCAAATTCGTAATTTCTACTCATTGTAGTTGCATGGGAATACCATTTCAAGATAGAAAATAGTATATTCTTCAATTTTACATAAGTTTTGAGTAACTACAAGTGATAGAAAATTATTTTTTGGCGTTTTATTTTAAATTATGTAAACAAATAAAAACCAGTCTGTCAAAAATGTTCTGTTATTGTAAACGTCAAAAAATTTCCACTATAATTCGCTGTTGGGTACCCCACGAGCAAAAAATTTCCGATAAAATACCTCCGTTGCCATGGTGATCTGTCAAAATAACTTATTTTGATTGGTTCAAAATTACAGGTGTGGAATTTTCAGTAAAATAAATTCTACAATTAATATTTGAAATATTTTTTCATATTGTGAATACTTTTAGATTTATTTAAGAAAAATGAACTTTTTTTAAAAATTTTAAAAACGTCATTTTCGATTTAATCAACTATTTTTTTCTAAACTAAGCATTCCAAACGGGTAAAATCACATGAATCGTGTTAACTATACCTAAATAAAGTTAATTTCAAGTGGGAAGCTATTCATTTTTAATAGGATTGTAACGACGATGGTTTAATTTTTACATTTCAAAAAGAAAAAAGCAGAGAGCGACTTTATTTCATCATAAGTTCTTCATAACACGTAACAAACAAAGAAGTTCTGAGAAAGATGAATAAAGAAATGGAAGTCTTAAATACCATCAAAACCAGAAAATTGGAATATCTCGGACATATTACACGAGAAGAAAGATACAACTTGCTCCAACTCATTATGCAGGGAAAGATTCAAGGAAAAATAAGCATGGGGAGACGCAGAATATCGTGGCTGCGCAACCTGAGAGAATGGTACGGATGTACATCGAATAAACTTTTAAGAGCAGCCGTCTCCGAAGTCCGAATAGTTATGATGATTGCCGACCTCCGTCACGCAAATGGCACTTGAAGAAGAAGATATCCTACATTCAGTTTTTACTCCTTGTTGTGTATTTCTTAATAATTTTGCACATAAATATTAGAAATCGTGTTCTACTAAGTAGTGATAAGTGATAACCTCCGTCCGTTTCTTAAACATCTATTTATTGTAAACTTATCCGATTTTGAATTATTACTAATTGCGGTATTGTTGTTTTCACTGTATATTTCTTGTAGCATGCTTAGTAACTTGTTGTCTATTCCTTTTTCTCTTAATGTTTTCCATAGTTTCTGTTTTGTTACTTTATCGAAGGCTTTTTCTAGGTCAAGAAATTATATTTATTTTTTCCATTAACATAAAATCCTTTATAAAAGGTATATTTGTTAAAATCCCTATACAGAGCTACATCACAACATAACTAGTTTTCAATCGGTTGACCGATCATCATCAGTGTAATCCTAAAATGTGTATAACCAGATAAAATGATGCAAAGTATTTAAAATGTTGACTAAGGTTATAAAAAGTTATAGGCTATACTCACTTAGAATCTAACATGCTAACCACCAAAGTAAAAATATTTGGGTATAAACCCTTTATAATTAATCCGTCATAGGAACATATGAAAAAGATGTGATTTAGAACATGGATGCATAAAATATCCAATGTTTTACGCCCGAGGTACCAATGAGCTCAATTTGACTAGTTCACATCATGGCTGTATGGAAACAAGTGATTTTGATAACGGAAATTCTGAATGATGACATGACAGGAATGACAGTTCCACAGGAAGTTATAATTTCCCTGTTGTTTTGTGATATTTATTGTAAAATTTGTTAAATTAATAACAATAAAAACAGTCGTTCCCACTGTGGTAAATAGTCTATTAAAATGGAAATAGACTTGATGTAAATGTTAGAATATTGTAATGAAAGAAGTAGGCAAACCACATTACACGTGAGACACAAACTTGCTGCTTTTCACAGTTACATACACCGTCTTGAAACCATCCCCTTATCACAATCCAACTTCAAGAAAGAATTAAATATACTACGTCAAATTGCTTTCATAAGCAAGCCTTGACAACCAAACCTACTTATGCTTCCATACCTTTCCACGAAGATAGACTGTCTATTTCAAATATTATAAAAAGATCAGTAGATAACGTTCAAATTTCTTTTAAGGTATCCAACAACATAGGACAGTCTCTATCTAACACCAAAGATATTACCAACTACAGGGTGATTGATTAGTAGGGTAAAGCTCAATAGCTCCGCTATAGTAATAGATAGCAATAAAAGTTAATAACAAAAATTTTAGCCACCTTTGAGCTTCACATTACAAAATTAGTTAGAATGAATCGATAACACAGTGGCACACCAAATTTATGTTTTTTTAAATGGAACACCCTATATTTTATTTTAAATTCGAAATCCTGTTAACTTCTCCATCACAAAAATATAAAGGGTTGTTTTATACAAGAATGTAGTTATACAGGGTATTTACAAAGTTATGTTATAACCAATTTTATATGAAAATCGTAACAAGTTCAACTCCCTGTATAAATAAAAATAAGCAGAACAACAATGGTTTATTAATGCCATATTTTTTAACGTATTGTCAAAATTTTCAAGAATGGTGGATATTGCTAATTTTCTTTATATCTAATACAGGGTGAGTCAAAACGCAAGTACATTATTTTCTAAGTAATTTTAAATGGAACACCCTGTATTTTATATCACTATTGAAAAGTACCATTACCGTACTTTAATTTTTAGATAACATTCCCTATGTCTAAATTTATTAGTTTTCGAGATATTTTCATTTTTCAATGGACCAGTAGCGTGGCCACCCAAATCACCAGAATTTAATAAACTGGACTGATTTTTTTGGGGTTACGTTAATAATGAAGTTTATAAAACACCTCCAACAACAAGGGGTGAGATGAAAAATAGAATACAAAGTGTATTTCGATGTGTTAATTTACAAATGCTCCGTAGAGTAAGTAGCTCATTCAATGAACGTTTTTAGGCGTACATAAATGTGTTAGGAGATAATTTTGAACACATTATGTAATTAAATATTAAAAATATTTTATTAAAAGTAGCTTCTAATTTTTTCAAACATGTTTTTTTGCAAAATGTATTACTGATAAATTATGTTTCGTTATTTATTTGTTAGATTGTTACATTTACATACAAAAGTAGTGTTTAATTGTCTTCACAAAATATTGTATTTTGTGTTTGTGTGTTTTTTTTTGTAAAATTTATTACTAATTTTCTTTGTTTATTTGTTGCATTTACATAAAAAGATAGTTTTTAATTGTTTCAAAAATGTTGCATGTAGTGGTTGTGTTTTTGTTTGGAAAATGTATTAAGTACTAATAAATTATTTTTATTTATTTATTTGCTACAGTGCTACATTGATTACCGGATTGATAATCGGTAGTTTTTAATTGTCAATTCAGTCATGCCTTACTTAAAATTTAGATAAATTTAAACACCTAAAATAATTTGCTCTGAAAAATGAAAATATCTCGAAAACTAATAAATTTCGGCATAAGGAATGTTATATAAAAATTAAGGTACCTACGTTAATGTTACTTTTCAATAATTATATAAAATACAGGGTGTTCCATTTAACACTACTGAGAAAATAATGTACTTGCGTTTTGACTCACCCTGTATTTGATATAAAGAAAATTAGCAATATCAATAATTCTTAAAAATTTTGACAATAAATAAAAAATATGGCATTAATAAACCATTGCTGTTGTGCTTATTTTTATTTATACAGGGAGTTGAAATTGTTACGATTTTCATACAAAATTGGTTATAACTTTGTAATTACCCTATATAACATTACAAACCTTTATATTTTTGTGATGGACAAGTTAACAGGATTTCGAATATAAAATAAAATATATGGTGTTCCATTTAAAAAACATAAGTTAGGTCTGCCATTGTGTTATCGAACACCCTGTAACATTCTAACTAATTTTGTAATGTGAAGCTCAAAGGTGGCTAAAATTTTTGTTATCAACTTTTATTGCTATCTATTACTATAGCGGAGCTATTGAGCTTTACCCTACTAATCAATCACCCTGTATATGAATCGTAGTGGTGTTTATAAACTACAATGTTCTGACTGTGATGCCACCTACATAGGAAGACCTTGTAGATCACTTGCTTCTCGGTCTCTTGAACACACCAAAAGAGAGAATACCTCTACCTTTTCACAATATCTTAAAGAGAAAAATCATACTCTGAACATCTCTGATGACGTTTCTCTTCTACACAATATCCCACAGAGAGACTTCTTGAAGTTGGACTTGTACGAGGACCTAGAAATAGTCAAAGAAAAACAAAAAAGTCCAAATTGTGTCAACCGCCATGTTTCATTCAACCGGGACTTCCATCCACTTCATCGACAACTTTTTCTTAACTCCTTTTTAATTACAATAGTACTTTCCACCTCTTTATTACTTCTATCACTTTCATACAGTCGCATTTACAGTTGATTTGACACAAGCCATAATGATTTTCTTTCCTTATTCATCTCTATCCATTAACCACTATCATCTATCCAATTATACACGCATAAACCAACATCTGTTATCATCACCCACATACATACCTATTCATCTCTAAATTTTCATCCATAATTTTTCTATGACTATCTCCACCCCATATATTCATACTTTAACTAAATTTAATAGTCTCACTACTCTTTTTGGGTCCCGTTCATGTTACATTTTAATTATAATCTCATAAACCTCTAACACCAACCCTCTCCCCTATGTTTAACTATATCATATGCTGGTCTGTTTTGTCGAACCCTTAGAGTTCCAGGCAGTATGCAGGGATCTTGAGAAATGGTCGCATGTATCTTAGCTTGTCTTATATATCCCTCCCAGATCAGAAAACAGTTCTACACCTCTGTCACCCGCATAGTGATCTTTTATGGTACTTCCACATACTATAACAACTTTCAATTATTCTAATATAACTGATAACTTTAAATAAACATACAATTGCTTTCCTAAGCCCTAGATATCACATATAAAGGGTTTGATAAGGTTTATTAAGTTTTCTGTCTCACGTGTAATGTGGTTTGTCTACTTCTTTCATTAAAATATTCTAAAATTTACATCAAGTCTATTTCCATTTTAATAGACTAGTTACCACAGTGGGAACGACTGTTTTTATTTATTTTTTTTAACGGCATGGACTTTATGTCATTCAGCCAGTCACAACATGAGTATTAGTGTCATGTGTAGTGTGTATGTTGAGTAAGTGTCTTGTTATTTTGCAAAGTCGACGTCATTGTCTTTGCAAAGAGACGCTAATTGTATCCGAACGTCTGCGGTCCCTCCGGTGGACTGTTTTTGTTGTTATTAATTTAACAAATTTTACAATAAATATCACAAAACAACAGGGAAATTATAACTTCCTGTGGAACTGTCATTCCTGTCATGTCCTCATTCAGAATTTTCGTTATCAAAATCACTTGATTCCATACAGCCATGATGTGAACTAATCAAATTGAGCTCATGGTACCTCGGGCGTAAAACATTGGATATTTTATACATCCATGTTCTAAATCACATCTTTTTCATCTGTTCCTATGAAGGATTAATCATAAAGGGTTTATACCTAAATATTTTTTACTTTGGTGGTTAGCATGTTAGATTCTAAGTGAGTATAGCCTATAACTTTTTATAACCTTAGTCAACATTTTAAATACTTTGCATCATTTTATCTGGTTATACATATTTCGGTTGGTGGATGGCGGAATTAATTTAATCCTTGAAATAAATGTTACACGACGAACAGTAAATATTTAATTTATTGTGGTAACGAAAATGTGTTTCGCTTAAGACACTCGGAAGAAGGGTCGATTGTTAGTGAGAGCGTTGGGTGTGGTCCGACGCGTTTGCCTGCTGAGCTGTTACTGAATAGAAAAACTACAACGATTACTGAACATTAATCATTTATTAGGTCTGGTGTATACTTTCGCAGTTACAACAAAAACACTCTCGAATGCATAGTGAGTTGTTGACACAAACGTCTGATATGGTAACTAATTTATGTGGGTGAGAAAAAGAGATGGTGGACAGGGTAAAGCCATGTCTCTCTTAACATTTGTATTTGAATGTGCATTTCGAATGACTAATGTCGTTTAGATTTTGAGAAAAAATAATTAAAAAAATAAGAAAATAAAATTAGCAGAAATAGTAATTATAGCGTAATGCTATATACCCCCCTTCCGAGTGACCAAGACAATAAAATAATACATAATATATATATTATAATGAAAAATGAAAATAGATAAAAAAACAATGCAAAGTTTACACGAGGAGAAAGAAAAAATCACTTGATTCACTGTGAACTGACACTTTCTTGGTAACTTCCAGTAAATCTTGCTTTCCTCTTCGGTCTGTTGTTTGTTTTGCTGGATATTGTCATTTTTTCTGTTTCGTGATGGGTACTTTCGTGAAGCTCGTAAGCTGGTTTCAATCTGTCCATGGAAATTGTTGTTTCTTTTCCATTTACCCGGACGACAAAAGTCTTGTCACCTCGCTTAACAACTGGAAAAGGACCGTGATATGGGTTTTCTAAGCTGCTTTTGATTGTATCACGGCGGATGAAAACGTGAGAGGTGGTTTTCATGTCTTTGAAAATGAAGGTACTTTTGGATGCATGATGCGACGGTTGCGTAGGACGGAGGTTTTCGAAATGGTTTCGAAGCGTTTTTAAATAAATGTGAGTCGGTGTTTCTTTGTGACGAAAACAATAGGTCACCTGGCAAACACAATGGTTCTCCGTACACGAGTTCGGCGGCTGAAGTACCTAAATCTTCTCTCCACGCTGCTCGTATGCCCAGTAACACTGAAGGTAGGCTTTCGGTCCATCGGATGTTTTCATGACATCGAATTGCTGCTTTTAACTGTCGATAAAACCTTTCTACCATACCATTTGCTTGCGGATGATAGGCAGTTGTCCTTAAATGGGTAGTTCCAGTTAATTTGCATATTGATTTGAAGAGATGCGATTCGAATTGTCGGCCTTGACCTGCTGTGATGCGCTTGGGAGTGCCGAAACGAGCTATCCAACCAGAAAAAAATGTTCTGGCTACTGTGTCTGCTTCTTGACTAGGCATTGGGAAAGCTTCTGGCCAACGTGTGAAACGGTCAACGCATGTTAGACAGTATCTGTTTCCTTCTGAGACCGGCATCACTATTATATCTATGTGGACATGTTCGAATCGGCTGGAAGGTGGTAGAAAACTTCCAGTAGGTGAAACAATATGGCGCGATATTTTCGATTTTTGGCACTGTAGACACGCTCGAGTCCATTTCCTCACATCTGATTTAATGGATGGCCAAACATATCGCTGTGTGATCATCTTCACAGAACTGTTGATTTCAGGATGTGTTAGGTTATGCATGGTGCGAAAAATTGCCATTCGAAATGGTTTCGGTACAAATGGTCTGGCTGTAGATGTTGATATGTCACAGTACAAACTCACGTTTTGTTCGGAAAAGCGTATATTCTTCATTTGAAGTGATGTTTTCTCACTTAAAAAAGTTTGCAGTTCTGGATCAGTTTCTTGTGCGAGAGCTAAGTCAGTGATGTCGATATCTTTCTTGATGGTATCGACTCGAGATTGTGCGTCTGCCACAATAATTGTTAATCCAGAAATGTGCTGAATGTTAGTGCAAAACTGTCCTATATAGTCTAAATATCTAAACTGTCTAGGACTACATTTATCTAGCTTCTGAGTAAAGGCGAAGGTGATTGGTTTCTGGTCTGTGTATATCGTTATGTTCTTGCCTTCGATCATATGTCTGAAGTGTTTTATGGCTAGATATATAGCTAATAGTTCTCTGTCGTATGCACTATATTTCTTTTCGCTAGGTGAGAATTTCTTAGAAAAGAAAGCTAAAGGTTTCATACCTGTATCCGTTTTTTGTTGTAGTACAGCTCCCGCACAAAAATCAGAAGCGTCACAAGTGATGTGAGATATCAACATCGTTTACAGGGTGGCTCAGTAAAGCAGCGTTAGCTAAACTGTTCTTGCAGCCGTCAAAGGCTTGGATTCGCTGTGGTGTCCATTCGATTGGTGCTTTTCCTTTGACATTACCTTTTAGGGCATCATGTAGTGGTGCTTGTAGCTCAGCTGCATTGGGTATGAACCCTCGGTAGAAGTTTAACATACCTAGAAATCTGCGTAGGTCTTTCACTGTTTTTGGCTGAGTGAAATTTTGTACACCTGCTACTTTTTCTTGTGGAGGTGTGAGTCCTCCTCAATTGACACTTTGCTGGATTTATCACAACGCCAAACTGCTTGAGCCTTTTGAAAATCTCTTCCAAATGCGACATATGCTGCTCTTCGGATTCTGATGCAATGAGAATGTCATCGATGTAGGCGTAGGCGAAGTCTAGACCACGTAAAATCTCGTCTATGAAACGCTGGAATGTCTATCCTGCGTTTCGTAAACCAAAAGGCATATATAAGTATTCGTACAGCTAAAATGGTGTGGTAACGGCGGTTTTTGGTATGTCTTTGGTGGTTACTGGTATCTGGTTGTATGCTCTCACTAAATCTATTGTAGAGAAAATTGTCTTACCAGCTAGCGCCTGACCGAAATCTTCGATGTGCGGAATTGGATATCGATCTGGAACTGTTTTTTGGTTTAGACGTCGATAATCTCCGCAGGGTCTCCATTCCTCACCTTTCTTCGGAACCATGTGCAGTGGAGTAGACCAGTTACTTTTTGATGGTCTTATGATGCCTAGTCGTAGAAGATTTTCGAACTCTTTTTTAGCCCATTGCAGTTTGTCAAGTGCTAATCGTCGAGGCTTCGAAAAAACGGGTGGAACTGGTGTTGTATTGATGTGGTGCTTGGTTTGATGTTGAATGTCTTTCACGATACCGGCGGGTCGCGTGATTTCCGGAAATCGTAGCAGCAGTTCGTGGTAACGCGACGCTTCCGCGATAGTCTTTACGCTGCCGTCGAAACACTCTTTAACGAGTCCCTTTGTTCGAAGGGTTGTCGTACTGTCTACTAAGCACTGGTTAGCAATGTCCACTAGGAGAGCGAAATGGGAAAGAAAATCGGCTCCGATAATAGGCTTTGAAATGTCCGCCACTACGAATCGCCACGTAAAATCACGCCGTAGTTCGATGTTTAATGTCAAGTTCACATAGCCGTACGTCGCGATTTTAGTGTCATTGGCCGCGTATAGTTCGTATGAAGTCTTTTCGCGTACACCCCATACCTATTTTTGCGGGAAAACGCACAGATCGGCTCCGGTGTCGATTAAAAACTGTTTTTTGTATCATAGTCTGTTACGAAAAGGCGGCGAGACTTTGGGCTTCGATCGGATGCCGCATTTACCGACTGCCCGCGATGTTTCCCTGATGCTTGCACGGAGGAGAGCACTTTTGAGCCTGGTCACCAAAACGGTAGTGATACCAACATAATATGTCACTATTATGTTCCCTACTGTAGCTACTGTCTCTAGGATATGGTCTGCGTCTTGAGTTGCTGCGGTTGCGACGGTATGTGTTTGTTTGTGCTTAAGCCTGCGACAAGCTAGCTAGCTGGATTTTCATGTCAGCTAATTCGGCTGTCAATTTATCAATAGTATTTTCAAGAGTGTTAGAAGCTTCTGAAATTTGGGCCCTAGGAGCTATAGCTTCAGATATTGTGTCAGCTAGCTCGGCAACTGCGTCCAAACTAGCTTTAGCTTGAGTAGCTAGAATAGCCTGTGTAGACGCTGGCAGTCTACCTAACCACAGAGACCTTACAATATTGTCTGGTACCGTTGTGCCTGCTAAAGGCTGTAAATGTCGTAAGAACTGCGAAGGTCTTCGATCGCCCAGTTCCTTCATGCTCAAGTAGTCTTTTAATTTTTTGTTGCTGTGATGCACTAAGTCTCTTAATTAATTCTGACTTTAATTTTGCATACCTCTCTGTGGCTGGTGGTGAAACAATGATGTCCCTAACTTCTAATATGTAGGCTGTGTCTAAATTAGCAACTATCTAGTTGAATTTGGTTGCGTCACTTGTTATATTTGCCAGTGTAAATTGGTTTTCTACTTGCAGGAACCATATTTCAGGATCTTTGGGCCAGAAAGGTGGGATTTTAACTGAAATCCGATCAACTGAAGCAATGGTATTGGCACTGGTGCTAGCGTCCGTCATTTTCGATGTTCACTGTATTTAAAACCGGCAAAAGTATAATATTATTAACACTAACTTTTTAAATTTTCGCGGCGGTTTAAATACCCGCAGGGTCACCAATATTCCGGTTGGTGGATGGCGGAATTAATTTAATCCTAGAAATAAATGTTACACGACGAACGGTAAATATTTAATTTATTGTGGTAACGAAAATGTGTTTCGCTTAAGACACTCGGAAGAAGGGTCGATTGTTAGTGAAGCGTTGGGTGTGGTCCGACGCGTTTGCCTGCTGAGCTGTTACTGAATAGAAAAACCACAATGATTACTGTTATCTTTCTTCCCTCTGACCAGATGACTGAGAAATAAATCATTTATTAGGTCTGGTGTATACTTTCGCAGTTACAACAAAAAACACTCTCGAATGCATAGTGAGTTGTTGACACAAACGTCTGATATGGTAACTAATTTATGTGGGTGAGAAAACAGATGGTGGACAGGGTAAAGCCATGTCTCTCTTAACATTTGTATTTGAATGTGCATTTCGAATGACTAACGTCGTTTCGATTTTGAGAAAAAATAATAAAAAAAATAAGAAAATAAAATTAGCAGAAATAGTAATTATAGCGTAATGCTATGGCTATATACACATTGTAGGATTACACTGATTATGATCAGTCAACCGATTGAAAACTAGTTATGTCTTTGATGTAGCCATGTATAGGGATTTTAACAAATATAAGGTAGGTTCGCCAAATAAAGCCCGGTTCCTAATAAAGCCCACTCCCCCTTATTCCTCAGGATGGACAAATAATGGCAGTATGCTGCAATGTAAAAACGCAGTAGAGCCATCTAGGTGCAAATTGTTACACTAAGTTGAGCAGCGACGCGAACTGTCGCTTTTATATGATCATTCGTTTACAGTGGTCAATGGGTAAATATCCAATCTAATATTGAGGTTAGTATGCATGACATTTGTGTACTTATTAGTTGTACTTTCATAGTACCTGAATTACCTTATGTTTATTAAAACGTAAATAATGGTAATGTCTAAAAAACATTGATCACCTACAGTATTCCTAATAAGGCCCGGGTGGGCCTTATTAAGACTACGGGTGGGCCTTGTTAAGACCACTACAATAACACGTTTTATAAGTTTTTAACTTTGTTTCAGAAAGAATACTAAAAAACTTAAGATGCCTAGAGCTTTATGGACTGAAGAACAAATGGCTTTGGCCTTGCAAGCAGTTAAAAATGGGATGTCAGTAAGAACAGCCGCCAAAGAATTTTATATTGCCCGTCGAACACTTAGGAATCATTTGCTTAGTGGAAAAGCGGAAAAGAAACTTGGGCGCCCTTCATGTTTAACCCCCCAACAAGAATCTGATTTGTGTGGAAGAATTTTTAGGCTAGCTGACGTTGGAATGCCTTTAACATCAACAGTGATAAGACGTTCTGTCCATGAATATTGCCAAAGAAATGGCATATCTGCACCTTTTATCGATAAAAACTTAGCTGGTCGAAAATGGCTCAAACTTTTTTTAAATCGACATCCCGAAGTAGTTAAAAGAAAATCTCAATTCATGAATCCAGCTAGAGCCGTTAAATTAAACAGATTCATAGTCAATGACTATTTTGAAAAGCTACGAGAAGTTATGTTGAAGCTTGATATCCTGCAAAGCCCTCAACGCATTTTTAATATTGATGAGAAAGGTTGCCGCCTAAACCTTCATAAATCACAACAGGTATATGCTCGTAAAGGTGTCAAACGAGTTCATTTGATTTCGCAAGAGCACGTTGAGAATGTGTCAATCATCGGTTGTGGAAATGCTATAGGACAAACAATTCCACCTATGATCTTGTTCAAAGGAAAAAGAAAGAAGAATGAATGGTATGACAATCTTCCTGTTGGAACAGTTATTGAAATGACCGAGAAAGGAAGTATGACTACGCCAGTTTTCATTAAGTGGGTACAACATTTTTCTAAGTACAAGCCAATAGGAAGAGTACTGCTTATTTTTGATGGAGCATCGTCCCATTTGGATGCAGGTATTGTTGATGAAGCCGAGTCGCATGAAATTACGCTTTTATGCCTGCCAAGTAATTGCACACATGAACTGCAACCTATGGACAAGGCGGTATTTAAAGCCTTCGAATCTTACTGGGACGACGAAGTTATAACCTACTGGACAAATAAACCGGATCAAACGATCAATAAATTTTCGTTTGGCACAATTTTCTCAAAAGTATGGCCAAAAGCAACTGCAGCATCAAATGTTATTTCAGGTTTTCGTGCTACGGGATTATACCCGTATGATCCGAGTGTCATTCCTGACATAGCTTTTTGCCCATCAGAAATAACAGAAAATAAATTAGACTCAGAAGATTCTGCTATTCCATCAACTTCGACTTCCGCAACGAATAATCCTATTGGCAGCTCCACTCCAGACAGAAAAAAGAAAATAAAAGCTCTAAAGGAGAAAAATACGCAAGATAGCTCTGAGAGTTCTGACGGTTCTGACAATGAATTTTCAGTACATGACAGCTCAGAAGAAGAAAACGAAATGTCAGTAAGTTTCAACGCAGTGTTAATAACACCAGAATTGGAAACTGGAAAACGCAAAGGTGCTAGAAAGAAATCCCTGAACTATCGAGCACAGGAATTCACAAAATCATTGTTTGATGAAGCTGGTTTAAATGACCCTAAAAACCAATCAAGAAAAGGAAAAAACTTGGCAAACGGAAAAATAGTCAAAAGCAACTAAAAAAAGGAGAAGAGAAAAATAAACACTGCTCACTTGAAACCTCAAAAAACAAAGAAGAACGAAAAGATAGTTGGTATTGCTTCGTCTGCAATGAGGATGTCGTTAAGGATATGAGACTTTGTGACAGCTGCAAACGATATATTCATGAACAGTGTGTAGGACTTTCAGCAGATGACAAAGACTTAGTTTTCATATGTCCAGACTGTTTGCAATAATTATTTTAAGTACCTATTATTTTTTACAAAATAAATGTCCTACATGTCTCCTTTGTTTAATTTGATTAATGTATAGTCGCACCAATAGACCTTAAGCTTAAGACGTGGAACGTCAATGCGACATAAGCTGAACTGGGCTAAACTGGAGCTGAAGATCTGTTGGTGCAAACAGGCATAATTGTCACATTTAAAAAGTGAGCCTTATTAAGAACATGAAGTGGGCCTTATTAAGAACATGGTGTTCCTAATTAGGCCCAGAAGTAACCATTTTTTAAAGACTAAAAAGTAACAACTCATAAAACATTTGACAATATTTAACAATCTCATATTAAATTTAAATATGTGATTTATCTTCTCTGTGGTTTTCAGATTTATATCGTGATTTTATTTATCAAAAAACAACTAACAAACATTAAGTGGGCCTTATTTGGTCAACTTACCTTACTTTTTATAAAGGATTTTAGCAGCCAACTACAGGACATTTTTCCTCGTGGATATTTGTTTTTTCTCTTACAACACTTTTGTGTTACCTGTTTTAAAGTAAATATTGTATATGATCCTGTGTAGTCCTACCACAAATAATTAATTCGCCAATGCTTCAACCGTAGAATGCTATTTATAACCGTCATTACGTTCATTTTCATTTTGTATAATAAATATCTGCTAGGTATAACAAAGATTCGATAGGTTCTTGCATTTAAACATTTATATTAATTTAAGAAACTCCAGATAAACTGATTGGCAGTTGCATTGTTAAATAAATCATTGTTCTAAAACTGATACGAAGCAGTTAAGTTTATTTAGTGATTACTTAATTTGTGCAATATCCTTTTTCCTTTTCTCTATCGCTCGTTAAATTTTCAAGAAACAAATAGCACTGCAGTGTATTTTCAGGTAACTCAAGCAGAACGTAAGACGTTTCCTGATCGAGATAGGTTTTGTGTTGGAAATACAATACCTGGAATTGTAAGACCGATTATTTAGACTACAAATTGGTTGTTATTTAGATTGAACAAGATATATTTTAGAGTAAGAGTATTAGTTGAGATAAAGTTTAGATTTTGTAGGAATTGACTAAAGCTACAAAATGTTTAAAATGTTTCAAACATGTTTAACACTTTTTAACACAAACAAATTTTTAATGCACAATAAATATTTTTTTTATTAAAAGCTTTAAAATATTACAAATTTTGGTGGTCAATTCCTAACTAACAGACATCCTGGAATAGTTATTTTTTACGGCAGTGCTACAAGAGCCACTTTCACGCACGCATTTCGTTTCCGAAAGTTGCACTTTCCCGCACGGCGTGCGTAAAAGTAAATTTTCCGGCAAGGCGTGCGGAAAAGTAAAATACCTTGTTATATGGCATTATAATATATTATAATACATGCAATAAACTAATATTTAGATACTATTTACTAATTTATTTCAACTTTATCTTATTGTGTTCGAGTTTTAATGAAATTAGAGCGACTATTTCATTCATAGGAGATTCTGACCAATAGAAAGCTACAGAAATGCAAAGTAAGGTGATAATTTTTGATAATATCCCGTCGTTAAGCATATTACGTCAGATGCCTTTCTTTGCTACTAAAAAATACATTCAGTGACATTAATGACAATTAATGTTTTAAAAATTATAAAAGTGATGACTTTCAATCGTCATATTATATTTATTAAAACTGTGTGTTTAATGGTACTTTGTACTTACATAAATAAATTACAATTAAATTTTGGTTTTGAACAGTTTTATTCATGAAATAATCGCAACAAATTGCACACGATCTCTGAAATTAATATAGAATTTTTGCTCTCGTGACACTTTGACCTAATTTCACTCGCCTTCGGCTCGTGAATTAAAACTGTCAAAGTGTCACTCGGGAAAAATTCAATAATTTCAGAGCTCTTGTGCAGTTACTACTGATAATTCGATGAAGTAAAATTATTTTGATATGATATTTAAAAGTCAGATCAGTAGAAAATTACAATGGTTTTGAATCGTCTTCGTGGACACCAATATCGTCGTCGTGGTTACCCATTATATTTAAAGTTTGGTTTTGACAACCTTGTCAAAGAATTAATTTGTGTATTTTCACTTCTAAATAAAAATTAATATAACTCTATTTTTTGTGGCTTTTTTCCCAAACGAACGGCCCTAGAAAAATATTGTTCCTAACTCATGCGGAAAGTGTCTTCCCCGCACTCGACTGCTTACCCGAACTCCGCTATCGCGTCGTTCGGGTCAACATCAGTCTCGTGCGTGAAAGTATCACTTTCTGCACTAGTTATTAAATAGTATATTGTGCAACAAGTGCAGAAAGGTACTAATTTCTCACGAGTTTGAAAAGTTGCGGTACGAGCGCAAGCGAGTGCCGCAATTCAAACGAGTGAGAAATTACCTTTCTGCACGTGTCTCACACTATACTTTTTCTACAAGCACAGTTTTTCCTAAAAATAAAAATCACAATTTCCAAACGACGATTAATTATAATAGGTACCTATGTGATAAATTTTAAACTGTATTTAATTAATACCTACTAATCAATTTAAATTCCTTATACCTAAATAAATTGCACAGAAATCAGTTAAAAAATTAATGCACTGCCTTAATTTGTTTAAATTTAAACAATTATTACACATTATTGACATTATATTTATGCAGTCACGGATTTACACAAAACCTACTTCATTCGACGTCTCTTGCACAGGTTGCTAAATCCTTATTGGTTATTTGATAATTATAAAATGTTTAATAAGAATAAAATTGTAAAATAAAACAGTTGTAACATCCATAATTTAGTTTCTATGCTATAGTTAAATATAATAATTGTCTTATAGGTTATATATTTGTCTAAAGTTTAACCACGGATGTAAACAGAATATAACGTTACTCAGAATGCGGTAGTCCACGGATGTAAACAGAATATAACGTTACTCAGAATGAGGTAGTCAACTGTGCAGAAAAGAACTTTGCGGCACAGAAACGTCACTTTGCGGCACAGAAACGTCACTTTTCTGCACACTAATGTCAAATATCTTATACTGTGAGAAAATATCAAGTTTGCTAACATAAAACCGTGCAGAAAAGTGCACTTTGAATAGTGGTTGTAGAAAAATAACTATATCCTAACTAGTGCGGAAAGTGATACTTTCACGTACGAGACTTTCGGGCAAGCATTCGAGTGCGGGGAAAACACTTTCCGCATGAGTTAGGAACAATATTTTTTCTAGGGCCGTACGTTTGGAAAAAAGCCACAAAAAATAGAGTTATATCAATTTTTATTTAGAAGTGAAAATACACAAATTAATTCTTTGACAAGGTTGTCAAAACCAAACTTTCAATATAATGGGTTTCCATGACGACGATTCAAAACCATTGTAATTGTCTACTGATCTGACTTTTAAATATTATGTCAAAATAATTTTATTTCATCGAATTATCGCGCCTATTTTATTAAAACATGAACACAATAAGATAAATTTGAAATAAATTAGTAAATAATATCTAAATATTAGTTTATTGCATGTATTATAATATATTGTAATGCCGTATTACAAGGTATTTTACTTTCCCGCACGCCGTGCGGAAAAATTTACTTTCACGCACGCCGTGCGGGAAAGTGCAACTTTCGAAAACGAAATGCGTGCGTGAAAGTGGCTCTTTTAGCACGGCCGTAGAAAAAACTATTACTGAAGAAAGCTTCAGGTTATGATAAATACGGAAGAGCTGCTGAAAATTCTTCCTCGAAGAGCTATCGTAAAACTAACAAAACCTAATTATTGCAACATATTACCGTTACGCAAGGAACAACACGACTGAGTAATAGGAAAGATACAAGAAATAATGTTAATACATATCCATTAGTACTCTCAGTCTGCTTTAAAATGACAACTACAAGCTTTTCTGGGGCCATAGTGTTCTCACAGACCAACCAGCAGCAATAATATACATATACATACTTGTCTCATACTCATGTAAACTAATTAAACAACAATACTTATTGATGTGCCAAATTTAACAGCAATCAGTGGGTAACGTCAACCTACGTTAAATGCAATGAGAAGATGACAAAACATCAAGTACCTATCTAGAATTATGATTTTTTAGGTGTATAATTATTATGTTAAGAACTATTTTCAGCTACGTTTTTCTTTTAAGTATTATCTTCTCATTAGTAGTTGAAAACTATATACTTCTTTCACGTTTTTCTTCTATTTCCTCTACTTCATATGACGAACCACAACTTAGATAATATAATAAAAAGCTAAAAATGCGAGCATTTATCATAATGGGCCAAAAATGTCTTAATTTTTACTTAGTTTATAGAGCGCAACCAGCACTCTTATCGACGATTTCACCTCTTGTTAGAGGCTCTTCAGAGAATGCATAGGTTGCTTTTCTCTAATCCAGTAAATTTTTCGACATTAGTCCCACACTGCAACTGACGTGAATGGATTACGTGACTAGCGTCATTTGGCAATTGAATGATAAAGTTTTTCAATCCTAATAGCAACATTAATAATATTGAAAAATATTAAAAGTATTACTAAAAGATTTTTAAATTGAAAACTTATTGGTTCATTTCCCTGGTGACACCTCCAAGGCTTCTACAATTCGCAAGCCAAATGGATGCTGCAGTGAAGATAAAAGGGAAGGAATTCTACACTATGCAATTCACCGACCAGGGAAATGTACCAATAGGTTTCAATTTAAAAATCTTTTAGTAATATTTTTAATATTTTTCAATATTATTAGCGTTGCTATTAGGATTGAAAAATTTTATCTTTTTTATCTTTTAAAATTGATAAAATTTGATATACTATGTTGGGTGTATCTTAAATTTTAGACCCAGCAGAGCTATACTAAAATTACAATAAAGATGCAGTAGAAGTAAACAAACCGAGACACGTTAACTGTTACCAGGAGCACTCCTGAATCATGATTTACAATGAATAAAGTTTGTAAATCATCATTTGTGATTTAAAATGCATATACATTGTAAATCATGATTCAGGAGTGCTCCTCGGGTTAATAGTTAAGGGGTCTCGGTTTGTTTACTTCTACTGCATATTGATTGTAAATGTAGTATAGAATTTTGCAGAGCTTTTTAAGAACAATAACTTTTCTTCGTAAAATTAATAAAAAAAGTTAAGCATGATGATAATGTTGGATATCCGTAATTTGAGAAATTTTTTGGATGAATTTGCGTTTAGAACATAGTTTTTAATTCCAAACCACTTTTCATAATAATAATTTTTAATATTGTCAAAAATACTTTTGGATCTTTGGTCTTATCAATGATCTTTAGTCTTATGCAATCTTATGTACTTCGAACACTCTTGACTGTGTGATAATCATGTTCAGTGACCTCAAAACTTCACATATTACAGTTTTGGCTAATTATTGTACATATAACGATTTTCACAAAACCCCACAGGAAGGCCTTGATAACACCCCTACCGGGCAAGAGGTAGTCCTAAGACTCTTGCTGGTGTTACTATCCTGTTCAGCGACCTCGAAACCCCCCCCCCCCCCCAATATGGAGTTTTGACTAATTATACAATGAATTTTCCCAAATCTTCAGAGAAATCCGTTGATAACATACTTACTGGTCACCAGGTCCTTTGGAGGCTCTTGCCCTTGCCGGTATCGTATTCGTGTTCAGTGACCTCAAAAACCCCTTATTAACAATTAACTAGTGTTGATGGGAAATAAACCACAATTTTACTAAAAAATGATTTTATTAACGTTTCGACTCCCAAATCGGGTGTCGTTGTCAAAATAACAAAAAATATTAAAGAAAATTAAACAAAAATGTTTTTGCTGCTTAGTAAAAAAAATATTCTTCTAATATTTTATTTAATCTGACTCATTTATATCGGCAATTCAGACATACAGGGTGATTGATTAGTAGGGTAAAGCTCAATAGCTCCGCTATAGTAATAGATAGCAATAAAAGTTAATAACAACAATTTTAGCTACCTTTGAGCTTCACATTACAAAATTAGTTAGAATGTTACAGGGTGTTCGATAACACAGTGGCAGATCAAACTTATGTTTTTTTTTTTAAATGAAACACCCTATATTTTATTTTAAATTCGAAATCCTGTTAACTTCTTCATCACAAAAATATAAAGGTTTGTTATGTTGTATAGGGTATTTACAAAGTTATAACCAATTTTATATGAAAATCGTAACAAGTTGAACTCCCTGTATAAATAAAAATAAGCAAAACAACAATGGTTTATTAATGTCATATTTTTTAACGTATTGTCAAAATTTTCAAGAATGGTCGATATTGTTAATTTTCTTTATATCAAATACAGGGTGAGCCAAAACGCAAGTACATTATTCTCCCAGTAACTTTAAACGGAACACCCTGTATTTTATATCACTATTGAAAAGTACCATTACCGTACTTTAATTTTTAGATAACATTCCCTTTGTCTAAATATATTAGTTTTCGAGATATTTTCATTTTTCAATGGACCAGTAGCGTGGCCACACAAATCACCAGAATTTAATAAACTGGACTAATTTTTTTGGAGTTACGTTAATAATGAAGTTTATAAAATACCTCCAACAACAAGGAATGAGATGAAAAATAGAATACAAAGTGTATTTCGATGTGTTAATTTACAAATGCTCCGTAGAGTAAGTAGCTCATTCAATGATAGTTTTTAGGCGTACATAAATGTGTTAGGAGATAATTTTGAACACATTATATAATTAAATATTAAAAATATTTTATTAAAAGTAGCTTCTAATTTTTTCAAACATGTTTTTTTGCACAATGTATTACTGATAAATTGTTTCGTTCTTTATTTGTTACATTGTTACATTTACATAAAAAAGTAGTGTTTAATTGTCTTAACAAAATATTGTATTTTGTGTTTGTGTGTTTTTTTGTAAAATTTATTACTAATTTTCTTTGTTTATTAGTTGCATTTACATAAAAAGATGGTTTTTAATTGTTTCAAAAAGGTTGCATGTAGTGGTTGTGTTTTTGTTTGTAAAATGTATTACCAATAAATTATTTTTATTTCTTTATTAGCTACAGTGTTACACTGATTACCGGATTGATAATCGGTAATCTTCAATTGTCAATTCAGTCATGGTTTACTTAAAATTTAGATAAATTTGAACACCTAAAATAATTTGCTCTGAAAAATGAAAATATCTCGAAAACTAATAAATTGGGGCATAGGGAATGTTATATAAAAATTAAAGTAAGTTAATGTTACTTTTCAATATTGATATAAAATATAGGGTGTTCCATTTAACATTACTGAGAAAATAATGTACTTGCGTTTTGACTCACCCTATATTTGATATAAAGAAAATTAGCAATATCAATAATTCTTAAAAATTTTGACAATAAATAAAAAATATGGCATTAATAAACCATTGCTGTTGTGCTTATTTTTATTTATAAAGGGAGTTGAACTTGCTACGATTTTCATACAAAATTGGTTATAACTTTGTAAATACCCTGTATAACATTACAAACCTTTATATTTTTGTGATGGAAAAGTTAACAGGATTTCGAATACAAAATAAAATATAGTCTGTTACATTTAAAAAACATAAGTTAGGTCTGTCTCTGTGTTATCGAACACCCTGTAACATTCTAACTAATTTTGTAATGTGAAGCTCAAAGGTGGCTAACATTTTTGTTATTAACTTTTATTGCTATCTATTACTATAGCGGAGCTATTGAGCTTTACCCTACTAATCAATCACCCTGTATATTATACATTTTAAAGTAGAAGACTTTAAAATGGTATTGCCAATATTAATGAGTTGCGTTCCTGGGACGACTTTAGTTCATTCGATTACATAAAATCAACCCCAACTCAAGAATATCCGTCACAAAAAAATCATAACATGTGATCTGTCTTTAAAAAGACAACCACATTCAATGCTGACAGTAAAATTCTAGCGCTAGAGATTCCATAGTAAATCATTACGGAAAACCAGTAAAAAACCTCGTGGTACTATCCCGACATCGTAAGTATTAAGTCTCACTTTAGTTTACTCTCAAAACTAATACCAAATTCTGACCTTAATATGTACGGGTGTCCCAATAAGAATGGCTCTCGGCCATATCTCAGGAACCGTTTATAGTAGAGCTTTGAAATAAAAAATTTTATAACAAAAGTTGCCTCAGGAAAAGCCTGGAAATTATTTTCATAATTGTGGGACCACCGCTAGAGGGCGTAATTGAATATCAAAAATTAAAAAATCTAAATTTTACAAAATTTTCCTAATGAAGGGGCACTGGAAATCCGATCGTCGTATTCTTCATAAAATTCTACGCATATTTGATTTGACAAGTTTAGGTCTACCTTTGGAAATAAGAAGTGGGGGTGAGTGGGAACCTTGTTATGAAAAACTGGCTGTGAGTCCGGTTCTGCTTAATCAAATTTTGCAAATTTGGTCTTGTTGAAGACAGATCTTTTTTGTCAATGTAAAAGTTATGATTTCGAACCAACTTACTGAGTAATATGCCAGCTAGAAAGCGTTATTTAGTTTTTTTTCAGAAGTCTAGTGTTCCTCGGAAAATATTAAATACAAACATGCATTTTTAATACCATATTACAAAATTAGACAAAATTAGCAACAGAATAGCGAAAACCGCATGTTAATACCTTTTTTCTATCTCGAGATATCTTACAAAACGTGTAAATTTAAAAACATAACTGTTACTGTCACCGGTAAACGAAATAATTCATTAAAAGTAGTGTGCTATGGAAACAACAAAGAAACATTTTCCAGCTGTCAACGTATATTAGGTATTTTCAACGCTTCTCATTTGTTTCGAGCCTCGTTCATATCTCGTATATTAATATTATACACGGATTATACGGCATATGACAGAGGCTCGAAACAAATGAGAAGCGTTGAAAAGCCCTATTACAAAGAAATAAAAATAACTATTTAGTGATGACATAAACGTTCAAATTTTTGCCCATCATTTTCGTTGCAAACATTTACTCTTTCAAGAGTAGATTGAACAGCAGTCTCAATTTCTGCTCTCGATATGCTTTGAATGGCGTTTAGTATTCTCTGGATAATGTATTCTAGAGTAGTGTATGATGGGCAACAATTTGAATATTTAGGTCGTCACTAAGTAGTCCTTTTTGTTCTGTGTTATATTTAATTTTAATAGTATTGTTTCTCTTTATGTTGTTGTTTTAATTAATTATATTTTTATACGTTGACATCTGGAAAATGTTATTTTTTTTCCACAGCACACTACTTTTCATTAACTTAGTTTACCGGTGATAGTAACAGTTATGTATAAAATTTACACGTTTCTCGAGATATCTTGAGATAGACAAAAGGTATCGACATGCGGTTTTCGCTATTCTATTGCTAATTTATTCTAATTTTTTAAAGTATGATTAAAAATGCATACTTGTATTTAATATTTTCCAAAGAAAACTAGATTTCTGAAAAAAATTAAATAACGCCTCCCAGCTGGCTTATTACTTATTAGGATGGTTCAAAATTGTCACGCTTACATTGAAGAAAAAGATCTGTCTTCAACAAGACCCAGTTTTCAAAATTTGATTTAGCAGAACCGGACTTACAGCCATTTTTTCATAACAAGGTTCCCACTCACCCCCACCTCTTATTTGCAAAGGTAGAGTTAAACTTATTAAATCAAATATGCGCAGAATTTGATGAAGAATACAATAATTGGATTTCCAGTGCCCCTTCATTAGGAAAATTTTGTAAAATTTAGATTTTTTTATTTTTGATATTCAATTACGCCCTCTAGCGGTGGACCCACAATTATGAAAATAATTTCCAGGCTTTTCCTGAGGCAACTTTTGTTATAAAATTTTTTATTTCAAAGCTCTACTATAAACCGTTCCTGAGATATGGCCGAGAGCCATTCTTATTGGGACACCCGGTACATAGATAATACGTAGATATATAAACAATACTAAAATATAAAATATGTACTAACTCGATATGTTATTGACTTACTAATCCTGGTATTTTCTTTCTATTGACTTCCTCTTTTATTATTGGTAACCAAATCCTACTGCATTCTACCGAGAAATTTGCGACACAATTGGTTTCATTTAGCATAATTAAAGCCGCTTCTTTGATTTTTCTCTTTTTACCATCTATTTCTTTCAGGACTATACTTGAATCTCTTCACTGAACTATATGTTCATTATCCCATGCGTGTTGACATATTTGAGATCTATCAAAGTCTCTAGTTTTAATATAAGACTGATGTTCACTTATTCTAACGTTTAATGGTCTTGATGTTTCACCTAAATAAAATTGTTCGCATTCACAAGGTATTTTATAAATACAATTCTTTGTTCTTTCTTGTTCACTGTTAGGTTTAGTTTTAGATAGAATAGATCTCAATGTGTTTGTTGTTTGGAATGTTGTTAAAATGTTGAGTTTATTTCCTGTTTTAAGTTTCTCGGATAGTCCTTTTATATATGGTATTGCTATTTTCCTCGTATTATTTCTTGTGAATACTATAGGCTCCCCTTCTAAGTTGTTCTGTTCCATTCGATCCAATCTTGACAATCCTTATTTATAAAGAATAAAGGATAATCATTTTTTAATAAGTTAACCATTGTTTTTCTTCTAAGAATGAATTTTCGTTAGAACAAGTAATTTTGGCTCTATCATATAAGGATTTAATGATTCCCTTTCCCTTTTTAACGTTGATGTTGTGATTTGATTTGTAATTGAGATATCTGTTGGTACGTGTTGGTTTTCTATACCCTTGAGTCTCATATCCAGTATCCTTCTTTGAGACTAAAACATCGAGGAAAGGTAGGGTGTTATTATATTCCTTTTCCATTGTATGGAACAAAACAATTTAGAACGGGATCCGATAGCATTCACAAGACAATACCATATATAAAAGGACCATCCGAGAAACTTAAAACGATAGGAAATAAATTCAACATTTCTACAACAATCAAAACAACAAACACGTTGAGATCTATTCTATCTAAAACTAAACCTAACAGTGAACAAAAAAGAATCTTCTTCTTCTTCTTCTTCAGCCTGTGTTCGTCCACTGCTGGACATAGGCCTCTTCCATTTGCTTCCATCGATTTCTACTCTTGGCAATTCTCATCCACTGTTTGCCCGCGACTTGTTTGATATCATCTGCCCACCTCTTCTGCGGTCTGCCTACTAATCGCCTGTTCTCTCTTGGTCTCTAGTTTGTTAGTCTCTGTGTCCATTTTTCGGGATTATCTCGGGCAACATGTCCGACCCATTGCCACTTGAGCCTTGCTATACGTTCTGCGACATCAGTAATCTTTGTTCTTTCACGAATGTCGATATTTCGAATTTTGTCTCTCAAACTAATCCCTAGCATGGCCCTCTCCATCGCTCTTTGAGTTGTACTGAGCTGCTCTAAGGTTTTCTTTGTAAAGGCTATGGTCTCCAGTCCATATGTAGTTACAGGCAAGATAAATTTGTCATAAACTCTACGTTAAAAAAAAAACCCTCAAAAAAGAATAAAGAATTGTATTTACAAAATACCTTGTCAATGCGAGCAATTTTATTTAGTTGAAACATGAAGACCATTAAACGTTAGAATAATTGAACATCAGTCATATATTAGAAATAGAGAATTTAATAGATCTCAAATATGTCAACAAGCATGGGATAATGAATATAGAGTTCAGTGGAGAGATTCAAGTATAGTCCTGAACGAAACAGATAGTAAACAGAGAAAACCCAAAGAAGCGGCTTTAATTATGCTAACTGAAACCAATTGTGTCGCAAATTCCTCGGTAGAATGTAGTAGGATGTGGTTACCCATACTAAAAGAAGAAGTCAATAAGAAAATACCAGAATTAGTAAGTCAATAACATCGAGTTAGTACATATTTTATATTTTAGTATTGTTTATATATCTATGTATTATTAATATTATTTATAATTTAAAATAACATATGTACAGATTAAGGTCAGAATTTGATATTAGTTTTGAGAGTAAACTAAAGTGAGACTTAATACTTACGATGTCGGGCCAGTATCACGAGGTTTTTTCCTGGTTTTCCCTCGTGATTTACTATGGAATCTCTACCGCGAGAATTTTACTGTCACCATTGCATGTGGTTGTCTTTTTAAAGACAGATCACATGTTATGATTTTTTTGTGACGGATATTCTTGAGTCGGGGTTGATTTCATGTAATCGAATGAACTATATTTCAGTAAAGTCGTCGCAGGAACGCAACTCATACATATTGGCAATACCATTTTAAGGTCTTTTAGTTTAAAGTTTATAACATATGTCTAAATTAAATAATATTAATAAATTTTTTTACTAAGCAACAACATTTTTGTTTAATTCATTAACATTTTTTATATTTTGACAACGACATCAGATTTGGGCGTCGAAACGTTAATAAAATATTTTTTTTAGTAAAATTGTGGCTTATTTCCCATCAACACTAGTTAATGGCAAAAATGCCATAAGAAAATAGTTTCAGAACAACGTTATTAAAAAAATTTCAATTTTTCAATTTCAATTAACAAAATTTCAAAGGAGCTCATTTTTATCAATAATTATTGAGTTATAGATTATCTAACTTTGCATAAGTAAAATTGAAAGTAAAATTTGATCTAGTTTTTTTTTGGCAAATTTTAAATGTTGATTTAAAATTTGAACTCTGCGTTATTAACTAATATTATGCATTTAAGGGTATTACACAACTCGGTATAAAAAATATACCTCTTAACGAGCACTACCCAAAAATTACATAAAAAGTGGTGTTGACGAATATAGCAACATCCTGTACAAAATCAGTACTGCTGCTCTCGATGTATATTTCTTTTATATATATTATTCTTTTATATTTTTAAATTGTTTTCTTCGTTTTTGTTGTTTTATTAATTTTGTTGTAGTTTATATATACTTAGTAGGTACTTATTTGCTTTTTATGCTCAAACAATTACCCAAGTAGTTATTTTTAATTTTAGCATACAGCAAGGGAGCCTAAACATGCATGAGTTTTAAGACTACTTTCTACAGTGAATCACCCGATATAATCAGAATTACAGATTTATTTGCATAAAATATTCAAGTGCAAATATTGATATTGATCTGAATAGACGAGTCGTTAACCTTGCGAATTTTTATACTGTTAAATAACTTTTCAATGAACTTTATTTTCATTCTCAAAATAGGGCCATGGTTAAATAAACCGTGGGCGGACTTCTAAATTAATGTCGGTGACGCCCAATTCTGTAATAGGATAGAACTGCTAGTAATAAAATTAGAATCAGAAATAATTGTTGAAAAATAACACGGTTCTTAAATAATAATTTTATTTATTAATTTTGTAGCAAAGTCGTAATAAAAGAAAATAGTTCCATATGATCCAAATTGCTAAAAACAAAATTTAGGAAAATTGGACTGGAACATTTTTGCATTTTCAAAACACCTATAAATATTTCAGTCAACTTAAAGAACATCTTCCAACGGAAAATTTTGAAAAAGGAGATCTGTAACCATTATAGCAAGCTCAACTTTATTGATTGTAAGCTCAAGGTAAGCTCTGGTGATGACTGGTAAACCAGTCGAAAACTAGTTCTGTGATTGTGATGTAGCGCTTTTTAGGGATTTTAAATATACCTTTTATAAAGGATTTTACTATTTTTTGTATTACATGGTATACAGCCAACTACAGGAAAACTTTTTCCTTGTGGATTTTTAAATAATATTTAATATTATTAAACATTGATTTATTGCAAAAACACTGCTTTTACATGACAGTAGTGTTTAGCATTTTGGTAACCAATTTTAATATTTTAAATTATCATTAAAACTATGATTTTTGTTTTATTGGTATTTCAGCCACACTATTCAGTAGCGCAATTTTTTAACGAACTTTAAACTTTTAGTATTTTTTTATGTAGATAGTACTTTTAAGATAATTTTAAGTTATATTATAATTATTGAATAAAACATTGAATTGTCTTTCTGTTGTTTTGATTTCCTGCGAAATTTCATATTGGCTTTATTCAATACCCTTTATTCAAATATCCGGCAAAATTTATAGCTTAAAATTCCCGCGTAACTATAACTTTAAATTTAGTTTCCTTTCCAATTATTATGTCATGGCGTTAATTCTATGACAAGAGTTTTTCTAGTTAGTTCTTGTCATACTATGACAAGACTGTTATAGTATCATGTCTAGAGTATGTATGGTTTGTGATCATTGACATATTAACCATATACCAGGCTAGGTATATGCCGCTCAATGCATCAGGATGTAACGCCAATATCAAGTACAGTGGTCTAGCTATCTTTGCCTGTCTTTGTGGGCAAAATATTTACTGCCTCAGGGAGCCTTGCTGCATTGGAAAGTCTGAAGTCTACAATTTTTGAGACCGGAGCAACTCATTTACTAAGCAAACACTTTTACTTAGATAATAATTATCATCTGTGTAAATGGGGCAAAGTGGACAGAAAGATATGCAAACCGAGGAAAAATAAGGTAAAGAAAACGACTAAACAGTTGGTCTGCAATTGATGAATAGGTAATTATACACTGTCTAGGGCAGAGGTTTCCAACCAGTGTGAGAAGCTTGTATTGAGCCGGCTGTCAATGTGAGTGCGAGTAAGATTCACCTTTCCGGCAGTCCAATGGTGCATCTTACTCGCACTCACATTGACAGCCGCTTCAATATGCTCTTAGCCGCTTATTTTTAATCATTAAAAACAACATAGTAATAAATTACTGACACAAATTTCTTCAGCATTATGTAACGGGGCTTTAAAATTTAATTTAATCACTTTCTGACTTTCATAATAATAATTTTTAACAGAGTTATTAAGTCTGGAAAATGGCTATTTTTGCAATTTTTGAATTTTAAATCGCATATAACTGGACAACTACAGTATGGTATAGTTAGACACAAACCCAGACATCCAAAGTGAAAGTTATCCTCCAACACGAAATTGTTCTATACGGTCCATATAATGTTCAGAAAAAAGTCACACCATTTTGAGCGTCGGGTTTAGGGGGGAGAGGGGTGAGACATCTGTAAATTCGTAGTTTTTTAGGGTTTATGCGGTTTAGCATGAACAACCTTCTATACAAAATTGTTCTACATTAAATTTGAAATAAAAAAGGTTCTATGCATAACTCTTCTAAAATGAACGGTTTTAAAGTTACGGAGGAAGAATAGTATAATTGGTCCAAAAAATGGCCTAACCCAGACATCCAAAGTAAAAGTTTTCCTTCAACACCAAATTGTTCTATATGGTCCACATATTGTTTAGTAAAAAGTTACACCATTTTGAGCGTCCGGTTTGGGGGGGGGGGGAGATGGGGGAAAAGTCGGTAAATTAGTAGTTTTTTTAGGTTTTTCGTCAATATTTCTAAAACTATGCTTTAGCGTAAAGAATGTTCTATAGAAAAATGTTACACATAAAATTTAAAACAAAAAAGGTTCTATACATAATTGTTATAAAATCCACGGTTCCAGAGTTACGGAGGGTGAAAATTGGAGGTTTTCGATACTTTTTATATATACCGATTTCTCCCCCCTCTCCCCCCCAAACCCGACGCTCAAAATGGTTTTTTTCAGAATATTATGTGGACCATATAGAACAATTTGGTGTTGGAGGATAACTTTCACTTTGGATGTCTGGGTTTTTGGTATAGTTATACCATACATTGCCCAAAAAATATAAAAAGTATCGAAAACCTCGACTTTTCACCCTCCGCAACTCTGGAACCGTTGGTGTTATAACAATTATGTATACAAGATTTTTTGTTTTAAATTTCATGTAGAACATTTCTGTACATAACATTGTTTACGCTAAAGCATAGTTTTAGAAATATTGACGAAAAACGTAAAAAAACTACTAATTTGCCGACTTCTCCCCCATCTGCCCCCCAAACCGGACGCTTAAAATGGTGTAACTTTTTACTGAACAATATGTGGACCATCCAGAACAATTTGGTGTTGGAGGAAAACTTTTACTTTGGATGGTTGGGTTAGGTCTTTTTTTGGACCAGTTATACTATACTACTTCCGTAACTTTGGAACCATGCATTTTAGAAAGATTATGCATAGGGCCTTTTTATTTGAAATTTAATGTAGAACAATTTTGTATAGAAAGTTGTTCATGCTAAACCGCATAGTTTTAGAAATATTGACGAAAAACCTAAAAAACTACGAATTTACCGATTTCTCCCCCTCTCCCCCCAACCCGACGCTCAAAATGATGTGACTTTTTTCTGGACATTGTGTGGACCATATAGAACAATTTGGTGTTGAAGGATAACTTTCACTTTGGATGTCTGGGTTATGCCATCTTTTGGATCAACTATACTATACTACTATCAATTTTAGAGAAAAATCACGGGAGACCTTTTTTGCTCATAATAACCCAAAGAATAAAAAACCCGAAGTGAAAAAATTTATTTTCTGAATTTGTTTAAAAAAAATTGTTTAAATAATTTTCCGACCGCGGCACCTCCCGGTACCCTGTGGTTTTTTTTATAAGGACCTTTTTTTGAGTAAGTTTGTGCAAGAAAATCGAATGGAAATAATTTACCTAACGTGGGCGACGATACAGCCTGCTCTATATGAAGTTCTAAGTCAAGATTATCAGGTTCTAGCACGTTCTTATCTTTTCTTGGATAAATTATTTCTCATTTCTTTCTTTCTAATGGGTGGTGCAGTTTTATTTGGATGCTTTGGTTGATGCACTGGTCTCCTGTTATCAAACGATTCCTTCATATAGTTCTTCTATGCTTTTAATATCCAAGCTTTGTCCACTATCATATCCCACTGCTATCCATTAATCTACTCAAGTTGTTATTTCTATGAATGAAGGCTACTTGCAGATACAAGTTCTCATACTCTCTCCTAATAGGGCTTCTCAAAGCTTCTCATTTGTTTGGTAGTCCATTCTTTCACGGTTTTTGCTCTAAATTTTAAAGAACCGCTTGGATTGACATGAAATTTGGCATGCGTATAGCTTACATGTCAAAGAAAAAAAGTGATATTGTACGGATGTGTGCTTTTGCCATGGGGGTGACTTATATGTCACCTATATGAAAAATATATGTCCAAAATAAGTCCGGTAATGGGTAAACTGACTAATTTTAAGTAACTTTTGTTCTATAGAGCTTTTTCGCCAAGTCAACACTTTTCGAGTTATTTGCGAGTGAATATGTTCATTTTTTAACAAAATAACCACATTTTTAGACGATTTTTCGCAAATAACTCAAAAAGTAAGTATTTTGCCGAAAAAAAACGTTCTTAGCAAAAATATAGCTTATAAAAAAGTAAAAAAAAATGGTGTACGCGTTAGGTCTCTGGATTTCGTAGAACCAGAGTTATAGCTAATGAAAAATAGATTCATATCCACCAAATTTCAAATAGAATATTTCGACGTGAAATATCCAAAAAATTAAGCACTTTTTGGGGAAAACCCGTTATAACTTTTTAAAGTGTTTAAAAAAAGCTTTATTTCTGTTTTTACAAAAAGTTTCTAGCATTAAATTTAAGCAAGTTACGCTCAAAATAAAGTTGGTCCCTTTTGTTTTTGCAAAAAAAAATCGGGAAAACCAACCCCTAATTAGCAACTTAAATGAAATTAATCGTTACCGCTCCACAAATTATTTTACTTATGTTGTGTTTATAATATAAAGATCATATTATGATCTGTAAGTTTCATCGATTCAAAGTGCTTATTTTTGAAAGAATTGGGTTTAAAAATAAAATTTTTAAAAATTTAAATTTTGAAGAATATGCTTTTTTTCAAAATAATTAAAAATTGTTAGAGATACCAAAAATCTCGAAAAACAAAAAAAGTCATATTTGCTTTTCTGAATATCATGTATTTTTTTGTTTTTCTGTTAGACAAAAATTGATTAAGATTTGGTGTTTCTAAATTTGCATATGTTCGTGATCAGTGACTCGTTCAACCCTTTTTAACTACAGCCCTTTCAATAATAAGGAATTTCAACCGATGAAACTTACAGATCATATAAACAATATATACACGAGTCAAGAAACTTGTGAAGTAGTAACGATTAAGTTCATTTAAGATACTAATTAGGGGGTGATTTTCTCGATTTTTTTTACCAAAACCAAAAGGGACTAACTTTATTTTGAGTGTAACTTGTTTAATTTTGATGCTAGAAATTTTTTTTTATAAAACAAAAATAAACACTTTAAATAATTTGTAATGAGTTTTCCCCGAAATGTGCTTCATTTTTGGTTATTTCACGTTAAAGTATTCCATTTGGAATTTGACGAATATGAACCTATTTTTCATTAGCTATACCTCTGCTTCTACTAGGTGTAGAGACGTGATGTATACACCATTTTTTTTAAATTTTTTATAGGCTATATTTTTGCTAAGAATGTTCTTTCGACAAAATACTTACTATTTAAGTTATTTGCGATAAACCGTCTAAAAGCGTGGTTATTTTGTTGAAAAAATGAACATCTTCACTGCCAAATAACTCGAAAAGTATTGACTTAGTGAAAAAATTCTATAGAAAAAAAGTTACTTAAAATTAGCCAGTTTATCCATTTCCTGACTTTCTTTGGACGAATATTTGCCCCCAGGGCAAAAGCACATATCGGCACAATATCACTTTTTTCTTTGACTTGTTAGCTATGTGTATGCCGAATTTCATGTCAATCCAAGCGGTTCTTTAAAATTTAGAGGTTTTGCAATATTTTACCGTTAAAGAACGGACTATGGGGCACTTTTCATATATGTCGTGTATTAATATTACACGACATATTACGATAAGTTCTCGAAACAAATTAGAAACATTGACAAGCCCCATTTTTTTTCATTAAATTGTCGTTGAAGCCATGTGTTTTAACCTTATCTTAGTTTAGTTTTTACTATTTGCTGGATCTTCATGTCTTTTGTTTCGTTCTTATTTTTGAGTTCCCTGCTCTTGTCCATTAATTCTAAAATTATAAAGTGTTACAAAATTTCTACAACATGTTGAATATAGCTAGTTATTTTCCATATCTTTTCTATATTGTTTAATATAATTACCCAATTTTCAGCTATTTAAATTTCTTTCCCTAATTTATAATCACATATTAATATTCCTTTTTTTCCTGTTTCAATTTTAAAATGGGCATTGGAATCTCACATAATTATGCAAACTATGTTTAAATTGTGAGATTTTCTTCTTCTTCTTCTTCTTTTTCTTCTTCTTTTTCTTCTTCTTCTTCTTCTTCGTCGTCTTCTTCTTCTTCTTCTTCTTCTTCTTCTTCTTCTTCTTCTTCTTTTTCTTCTTCTTCTTCTTCTTCTTCTTCTTCTTCTCCTTCTTCTTCTTCTTTGTAAGCAATGTTGCTAGTTTATTGACTGACTTACACTCCTATGGAAAGTTTCACTCCACCTTTTGCGCGGAGTTTAAAATAAAAACATATTTAGCTTTGAAAAAATGAATAATGATTATATACAAAATTTTAGATAGATTCAACAAGACCATAATTACCCAAATTTTTTTGAAAGAAATACTGCGATGGATTATTTGCAACTGTACCGGGTGTCCCAATAAGAATGGCTCTCGGCCATATCTCAGGAACCGTTTATAGTAGAGCTTTGAAATAAAAAAATTTGTAACAAAAGTTGCCTCAGGAAAAGCCTGAAAATTATTTTCATAATTGTGGGTCCACTGCTAGAGGGCGTAATTGAATATCAAAAATTAAAAAATCAAAATTTTACAAAATTTTCCTAATGAAGGGGCATTGAAAATCCAGTCATCGTATTTTTCATATAATTCTGCGCATATTTGATTTCGCAAGTTTAGGTCTACCTTTGCAAATAAGAGGCGGGGGTGAGTGGGAACCTTCTTATGAAAAAATGGCTGTAAGCCCCGTTCTGTTAAATCAAATCTTGCAAATTTATTCTTGTTGAAAACAGATCTTTTTCGTCAATGTAAGAGTTATGATTTCGAACCATCCTACTAAGTAATATGCCAGCTATAAGGCGTTATTTAATTTTTTTCAGAAATCTAGTTTTCTTTGGAAAATATTAAATACAAATATGCCTTTTTAATCCTATATTATAAAATTAGATTAAATTATCAATGGAATAGCGAAAACCGCATGTCGATACCTTTTTTCTATCTCGAGATATCATACGAAACGTGTAAATTTAAAAACATAATTACGGTCACCGGTAAACGAAGTTAAGGAAAAGTAGTGTGCTATGATAAAAACAAAGAAACATTTTACAGATGTCAACCTCGTATTTTCCTCGGTCATATCTCGTATACCTATTAATATTATCATGGATTATACGACATAAATGACAGAGGCTCGAAACAAATGAAAAGCGTTGAAAAGCCCTATTAATTAAAACAACAAAAAAATAAAAACAACTATTTAGTGTTAGTGACGACATAAATGTTCAAATTTTTGCAAATCATTCTCGTTGCAAGCATTTACTCTTTCAGATTGAACAGCGGTCTCAATTTCTGCTCTTGAAATGCTTTCGTATTCTCTGGATAATGTTTTCTCGAGTAGTATATTAGTATTGTAAATGCTTGCTTCAAAAATGATGGACAATAATTTGAATATTTAGGTCCTCACTAAGTAGTTGTCTTTATTTCTTTGTTATATTTTATAGTGTTTTTTGTCTTTATATTGTTGTTATAATTAATTATATTTTTATACGTTGACATCTGGAAAATATTTTTTTGTTTTTTCCATAGCACACTAGTTTTCATTAACTTGTCTACCGGTGACAGCAACAGTTATGTTTAAAATTTACACGTTTCTTAAGATATCTTGAGATAGAAAAAAGGTATCGATATGCGGTTTTCGCTATTCTATTGCTAATTTAATCTAACTTTATAATGTAGGATTAAAAAGGCATACTTGTATTTAATATTTTCCAAAGAAAGCTAGATTTCTGAAAAAAATTAAATAACGCCTCCCAGCTGACTTGTTACTTATTAGGCTGGTTCGAAATTATAACTTTTACATTAAAAAAAAAAAGATCTGTCTTCGACAAGATCCAGTTTGCAAAATTTGATTTAGCAGGACCGGATTTACAGCCCTTTTTTCATAACAAGGTTTCCACGCACCCCCACCTCTTATTTGCAAAGGTAGACTTAAACTTGTGAGATCAAATATGCGCAGAATTTTATGAAGAATACGGTGATCGGATTTCCAGTACCCATTCATTAGGAAAATTTTGTAAAATTTAGAGTTTTTAATTTTTGATATTTAATTACGCCCTCTAGCGGTGGACCCACAATTTCGAAAATAATTTCCAGGCTTTTCCTGACGTAACTTTTATTATAAATTTTTTTATTTCAAAGCTCTACTATAAACGGTTCCTGAGATATGACCGAGAGCCATTCTTATTGGGACACCCGGTACATGTAAAAAAAATTCCTACATAAGTAATATTTATCCACGCATGATTATGAATTAGGCTACTGAGATATATGCACAGGTGTGGTCACTGAATTGTTTACACTTTCTTTTTTACATTTATTTTGATTTATTTTTTGATTTATTTATTTACCTATTATTATGATTTTTTTTTATTTTAATTAACCTCTTCTGGTTATGCCACTGGTTATTAACGTAAATTTGACGTAAAAAGTGCGTTAAACGAGGTAAAAATTCAAAAATTAAAAAATTGAAAAAAATCGAATGTGATAAGTTTTAGATAGTATGAACAAAAATTATTTTGGGTTTATTATATCCATTAATGGTTCTGAAGAAAATATTTTATTAATATTGAAAATATACGTTAAGATCAGAAATACTCAAAATACGTAAACATCGATTAAAGACAGGTAAATTTTCAGGGGTTCTAACCGACTGATGATTGACATTATCCCCAATAAATTGAGTTGTTCGATGTGATTTTATATTTCACGACAAATCCAATCGGAATCCAGTTGCTAATCTCCTCCAGTGAACTCAATTAATGGGTAAAAAACCGCAGTTTGACAAAACATCCCTTTTTGATTCCATAATCCTTGATACAAATTGAAATTTGATCATTTGAAACGCTCATTTCAAAATTAAAATTAATCAACCCCATTGGATAGCAATTTAAATACAATTGAATTCATTAAAATTTATACAATTGGAATGGCTTGATGTCGAGTTTGATTATTGTAGAGATCTACGTCGAATATAGTCTGATTTTATAATCAGATATCGACAACGGTTGTAGTTATCATATAACTGTAATAGAAATACAAATTATTTGCATATTATTTATTTTTGCACATAATTATAAAGAATAGCACATCTTGATATGACATTTATCTTCTAAGTAGAACAAGTGCTAGTTGTTTTTCTCTATTTTCTCTAACGAATCCTTAATTTTTCAAAGCTTGCTGTTGTAGGTTGTCGTCTTTCAGAATTCTTACTGATAATAAGGAATTTTTATTGCACTCCCCCAATTCCAGATCATATCTACCATTTCATCAACAGTAAAATTAATGTTAACTATTTAAGAACACAATACACAAACAATTATGGTGAACCGTCAGTTTTAGACAATTCAATCATGGCTTACTTACAATTTCGAAAAATTTAGACACCTTATTAATAATTTGCTCTAAAAATTGAAAATATCTCGAAAACTAACAAATTTAGGTATACGGAATATTATACAAAAATTAAAGTACAGTAATGGTACTTTTCCATAATGACATAAAATAAAGGGTGTTTCATTTAAAATGACTGAGAAAATAATGTTCTTGCGTTTTGACTCACCCTGTATTCGATATAAATAAAATTAGCAACATCAACCATTAATAAAAATGTTGACAATCAACAAAAAAATATGGCACTAATAAACCATTGCTATTGTGCTTATTTTTATTTATATATGGAGCTGAACTTGTTACGATTTTCATAGAAAATTGGTAATAACTTTATAAATACCCTGTATAATATAACATACCTTTATATTTTTATGATAGGGAAGTTAAGAAATTTCGAATAAAAAATAAAATATAGGGTATTCCGTTTAAAAAAACAAAAGTTTGGCCTGCCAATATGTTATACAACACCCTGTAACATTCTAACTAATTTCGTAATCTGAAGCTCAAAGTTGGCTACAATTTTTGTTATTAACTTTTATTGCTATCTATTACTATAGCGGATCTACTGAGCTTTATCACACTAATCAATCACCCTGTAGAGGACCTTACAAAAAAATGAAGTATTCATTTTTTTTTTTTCGAATTCTGAAAAAAACTAAGAAGTATTTTTTAAAAACTTGAAAGCAGAATGAAAGACTGCTTTATTAACGTGGGCCGAAAGTCCCTTAGAATAAATAAAAGATTTCTATTGAATAAAATATTTGCAATTAAAAATCACACTAAATTTTCTCTTTTATTTTCACCCCCATAATTTATTAAAATAAACATAGAAGTTCTCAGGGACTTTTGACCCTCGGTAATAATGTAATCTTTCATTCTGTGTTTAAATTTTTCAAATATATTTATTAGTTTTTAAACCCAATGAAAATTTTGACATACGTCAAAATTTTGCATTTTGCTCCGTTCCCCTAAAATCTTGGTTCTATAATTTTTATCATTTTTATGTTTGTTGCATTCAGAATTTCAACTCTTCAAGTGAAAAAATTGTAATTTCTAAAAGAAATTACAAGAATTTCTCTAAATATTATTTTAGTGACCAGTCAGTAACTTAATAAAACTATTACAGCAAAACTAAATAATATTTACATATTTATTATAAGTTGATAGTACCTATTTTCTTCCTTTAAATAACATTATCTGACACAGACTTACTTACCTAGTAATTTAGCCATTTTTTCACTTAGCACAAAATAACCAGTACAAATTTTATTAGATAACAAATTAACTGTATCACCACAAGTTAGTAACCGTCTCGAGTTTCAATTACATAATTAAATAAAAACAGGTAGGTATTGTCTTATATATTACCTTCTGAAATTAGGGGGGATCCAATTCATTTACGAATCCTTTCTCATTAAACAGTATTCAAACCTTTGAAGGTTAGAGTGTGATAGGTAGAGTGTGGTATGTCGTTGTTTGGACTTGATTTGAATGTGAATTGATGTTGGTTCACCGTGAAAGTACAAGTGATTGTATTTATGTTACAAACTACAGATAGCAGATCTATACAGTTTTACTCCATTCATTAATACTTCATTAATAATTAAGATTGAAAGAAAAGCCTGGTATCAACTAAAAAAAATTACAAGCTACAGATAACAGATCTAGGTAAATACTGTCTTGAATTAACATTCCATTCATAATATTTCATTTATAATTAAAATTGAACGAAAAGTCTGGCACCAGCTAAAATAAAAAAAAGAATGTGTGTGTACTTTGTACGCACGTAAGAAGTTATACTTCTATTATATGATTATATGATTATATGATTATATGATTATATGATTATAAACGAAATTAATATACTTTTTATTTATATTTTATTTAAATATTAAATTAATTTATACTTACTACTTCTCAAACATTTTTATTAAAACAGTGCCAAAAATAAAAATAATAAAAAAATAAAACACACACAAACACATTAAAAATGCCACAAATGATTTCTGAACATTAATTGTCGGAAAAATTTTTAACTAAACGTATTTTCTGAAAATAAAATTATATAATAAATATACTTACAATCATAAAATATATAAAAAAAAATAAAAAAATAAAAGTTTCTATTGGGATTCGAACCAACTTACCACGCGGCTGGTATTTGCGTTGTATTGGGATTCACTCGCATTAAAACTTCTCCACAGAGACAGCTTGTCATTATGTGCGAAGATCGTCTAACTAAACAGATTAACCTTTTGACATTTTTAACTTATGTAAATCAAATTATTTTGATTTTGAATTGAAATGATTTAGAATTGAAAAAATACAACAAAACATAGAGTAAGAAGACAATATATTAGGTGAATATTGATAGAAATTTTGATGGTAATCAAATTATGTAAATAAAAGTATTACATACTACTTATGTATTTTGGTAGGTTCAAGGTAGGTATCGGAGCCCGTATAACGACTAATAAATTTCGCAATCACTTGCGTCGTGCAAAGTGGCTATGTTCAAATATCATAACAAAATTTGATCAACTATTTATAAAACACTTACCAGTGAAAAATTCTTTAGCTTTGAATAAGCGAGATCTGCGGCACTCATACTAGGCACAGTTTGATGAGCTTTCACATTGGCATGCAACAATCATCTCTTCTATGTAAATAAGTCCAAAAATATAATATGAAAACTATTTAAAAAGGCAGTATAACCATTAACTAACTTTTTGTTTGTTGTTTCTCTTCCTACAAATTTTAAAACGCAACAAGCATACATTATAACCAAACCGCACAGTCCCACAGCTGTGCCACAGCTGCCATATTTAATAATTTTTGTCATGTCATTTGAACATCCAATCAGAACAAAGTTATAATGCGCATGCGCCCGGTCGCTAGGTTTTCCCATATAAAATTTCACCGTCATTACGCCCGTAAAGAAGTATAACTTCAAAAAAACACTTTTACCATATCACAGATTTAAGTAATTTAAAAATTATCTTGTTATTTATTGAATTTTTGTATAAATATTATTATTATTTTATTGAAACTTAAAGATTGGATATAAGCCAGAGAACTAAGGATTTTCCCGTGACATCCGTTGATACAGGTATCTAAGAACTCCTTTGGGTAAATTTAGTTACAACAATATCAAATATAAAAATTATGCAAAAGATTTACCGTACGTTTTAACTTATAACCAATATATAAACAATTAAAAATCGATGTTTGATTTTAAATACAAAAGGTGGAGATCGGTAAATTATATGAAATAGTGACACAATTTTTCTGAAGAAGCATAGAAAATTCTTTAAAATGAGAGTTTGTAAAGTTATTTGTTGCTTAGTTATTGGGAAAATAGCTCCAAAAGTCGATTTTTTGAAAATTATTAACACCTTTTCTGAAAATAAACAAAAAACTTTAATTTTGCGTCAGAATAGGAACAACGTTACAAGCATTTTGTTATTAAAATTTCAAGAAGGTTCACTTAAGAGGAAACAGTAGCGATCAACAGGTAGCAAAAACGCGTTCCAAGATTGCGGCTATAATTTTGAATATTTTTTCGAGATATTTGGCACACGTATTCGTAATATAATAAAGAATGGCGGTACAGAGCCCAATTTGAAAAATATACTAAAATGTGGAAATTACTCTGTAATTAAATACAATATTAAAAAAACGAGCCTGTACCGCCATTAAGAAGAACAGAAAAATACACTTTCCTCAAATAAACTTTTTTATCCGATGCCTAGATTTTGTGTCATTTTGGAACTAATAAAATTTTTTATTTCATTAGTAGTTCCAAAATGACAGAAAATCTAGGCATCGGATAAAAAAGTTTATTTGAAGAAAGTGTATTTTTTGTTCTTCTTAATGGCGGTATAGGCTCGTTTTTTTAATATTGTATTTAATTACAGAGTAATTTCCACATATTAATATATTTTTCAAATTGGGCTCTGTACCGCCATTCTTTATTATATTAAGAATACGTGTGCCAAATATCTCGAAAAAATATTTAAAATTACAGCCGCAATCTTGGAACGCGTTTTCGCTACCTGTTGATCGCTACTGTTTCACCTTAATAGTTATTGTAAAATTGCATTTGTTTATCCCAAAAAGCTTTTATCTACAACGTCATTATGCGTAAACTACTAGGTTTAGGTAAACTCTAAAGGCACCAAATTCAAGAAAAAGGCTCATTTTATTAAACTAAATCATGAAATGGTTAAAAAATGTATGCTAAATTCGTAAAATATTTTTGAAAAAGTGTTCACGCTGTGCGGGAAAATTTACTTTCACGCACGCCGTGCAGGAAAGTGCAACATTCGGAAACGAAATGCGTGCGTGAAAGTGGCTCTTTTAGCACCGCCGTAGAAAAAGTATTTTTAGAACCTAATTATTTTTATTAAGGTGAAACAGTAGCGATCAACAGGTAGCGAAAACGCGTTCCAAAATTGCGGCTGTAATTTTGAATATTTTTTCGAGATATTTGGCACAGGTATTGGTAATATAATAAAGAATAACGGTACAGAGCCCAATTTGAAAAATATATTAATATGTGGAAATTACTCTGTAATTAAATACAATATTAAAAAAACGGGCCTGTACCGCCATTAAGAAGAACAAAAAAATACACTTTGTTCAAATAAACTTTTTTATCCGATGCCTAGATTTTGTGTCATTTTGGAACTATTAATGAAATAAAAAATTTTAGTCATTTTAGACATTACATCAAAACTGCCTATACTGTCAATACGTAAATCATAACAACTATAGAATAATATCACATCTACTTTTATTGTTGTATATTCTAACAAATTTTAATAGTTTTTTTTCTACAAACGTGTTAAAAATGCAATAATACAGTTTAAATTTAATTTTAAAAAACCTTTTAAACCACCTTTTTCAAATTGCGCAAGTTACAATATTAATATTAATGTTAATAAATAAAATATAAATATTTTGATGTTTCACAATTTGACAATTCACTTTTTACTGCAGTGCCTTAAAAATTTTAAAGCACTAGTGCTTTAAAGTAGCATTTTTAACGCTCCTATGGAGTGCAAAAAACTGCATTTTTAACACGGTTGTAGAAAATAGTTATTTTCGTAACTAGTGCGGAAATTGATACTTTCCGCATGAATTAGGAACAATATTTTTTCTAGGGCCGTACGTTTGGAAAAAAGCCACAAAAAATAGATTTATATCAATTTTTATTTAGAAGTAAAAATACACAAATTAATTCTTTGACAAGGTTGTCAAAACCAAACTTTCAATATACAGTCGAACCCGCTTATTAGAATCCCTGTTATAGGAATATCCCGGTTTATGGAATATAAATTCAAGTTCCCGAAACATTTCCATTTACTCCTTAATAAATTTTTCTGTTTATTGGAATAGGATCCAACTAGATAATACCGCTTATTAGCATATTTTGCAGGTCAAAGAATATTTTTTTTACAATTTACTAAAAATTTAAATTATGTTTGGTATTATGGTTTGTCGTCAACGGCCTGTAGTGCTGGATTAGATATTATTAGGGTAATAAATATTTATTACTTTGTTACGAATACCAATTCGATCTTTAGCATGGCCGACAAATGCATGGGTCATAAAATAATTTTTATTTGTCTACACAAAGGCACTGTTGCCTGTTATAAAATTGTTAGAAGCAGTTTATTTAGAATTCACTCAGAGAGTACCTACTTGCTTGCAAGATGTGAATTATGACTTTGTTAAATTCGAAAAGAAGAGAAAAGAACAAGAATGTAACAATCCATTTCTTGACGCCAATAAAACTTCTATTCAACCAATGGATTAAGGATGACCACACGGATTAACAAGGAAAAAGCTATAATTACCAATAATTTCTCAAGGAAAAAAAAGTAATTGTGTTATATATGCATTTTACTAAGAAAATATTTACATATCTACATATTGCATACATTTCATATTAATTACCTAATGTATTCATTCACATACATGTAATGTAATTTGGTATTTAACACATACATAGATAAGTACTAGTTACACTACTGTATTATTGACGTAAAAAGACCTAAAACCATTTACATACACTGATTATGTATGTACATAATATATGATATACATATTGGCATAGTATGTAATAAAACTACATATTGACATAGTATGTAAAACTACACATTGGCAAAGTATGTATATAATATTATTACGTGTATTCGGTAACACTTATTTCGACTAGCCACCAATGATCGGTTATTAGAATATCCCGGTTATAAGAATATTTTTGCCTTGCACAAAGGCTATTCCAATAAGCGGGTTCGACTGTAATGGGTTAACACAACGACGATATTGGTTTCCATGACGACGATTCAAAACCATTGTAATTGTCTACTGATCTGACTTTTAAATATTATGTCAAAATAATTTTATTTCATCGAATTATCAGTAGTAATTGCTAAAGAGCTCTAAAATTATTGAATTTTTCCCGAGTGACACTTTGACAGTTTTAATTTCAAGAGCCGAAGGCAAGTGAAATTATGTCCAAATTGTCACGAGGGCAAAAATTCTATATTAATTTTAGAGATCGAGTGCAATTTGTTGCGATTATGTCATGAATAAAACTGTTCAAGACCAAAATTTTATTGTAATTTATTTATGTAAATACAAAAAAGTACAATTAAACACACAGTTGTTATAAATATTTTACGGTTGAAAGTCATCACTTTTATAATTTTTAAAACATTAATTGTCATTAATGTCACTGAATGTATTTTTTCGTAGCAACGAAGGGTATCTGACGTAATATACTTGACGACGGGAAATTATAAAAAATTATCAGTTTAATTTAGATTTCTGTAGCTTTCTATTGGTCAGAATCTCCTATGAATGAAATAATCGCGTTAATTTCATTAAAACATGAACACAATAAGATAAATTTGAAATAAATTAGTAAATAATATGTAAATGTTAGTTTATTGCATGTATTATAATATAATATAATGCCATATTAGAAGGTATTTTACTTTCCCGCACGCTGTGCGGGAAAATTTACCTTCACGCACGCCGTGCAGGAAAGTGCAACTTTCGGAAACGAAATGCGTGCGTGAAAGTGGCTCTTTTAGCACGACCGTAGAAAAAGTATTTTTAGAACCTAACTATTTTTAAAATATCCATTTAAAATATTTCATAAAAATTAAAAAGAAAGTTATCCTAAACACCTTAATAATAGACAAAAAAATACATCTTTAAGATGTCAGGATTTGTAATATCCGTACATCTTTAAGACGTCGTAAAGATATTTTTCGGAAATACCAGACATCTTTAAGACGTCTAAAACATCTCTAAGTTATCTTTTAGATTTCTTTAAGATATCTTTGTGTTATCTGGATTATTTAAAACCACGAAAAGATAATAAGAGATAGAAATTAGAAAAATGTAAACTTTAGAAGCTGTTGTGTTACACAGCGTGTCTACTTGAGTTGGAAACATATGGGAAACTTTTTTATTATTAATTTTACGAAAAAAAGTTATTCTTTATAAAAAGTTCTGCATGCCCCAAAACCTAAGATTCAATTATCAGATATCAAATTTTCTCAATATTATACGAGGTATGTCAAAAAATATGAATTTCGGCTAAGGGTAAAGTACCTTTATTTCTCTCAATATCGAAAATTCTTATGATAAAAAGTTGTTTGGAATTAAAAACTAAGATGAAATATGCAATTACATGCTTCTTATTGAAAAAAAATATTTTTCTCAAATTTATGGATACCCAACATCGTTTTTATGGTAGGGGAGCAAAGTATGCTAAATGTGCAGTCACTCGAGCGCTTTGGGGACATATTGGGTTGTGAAGAGTAGGTCCTAAAACCAAAAAAAGTTAAGTAAAGTTTTCCATTTTAGTGGGCGCTTGCCATTTTTTAATTTAATTTTCCATTTCCAACAATCGTTTTTTCCGATTATAACGCCATTTATCCATAATTCGAAAAAATGTTTCGAATAAAAGTTACTTATTTTTACGTAAGGAATCCAAATCTGCAATAAAAAAATGAGGGCTCCTATATAAGATTTTAAAGTAACCCCCCACCCCACATCTATGGGGGGTCGTGTTTAGTACCATTCGATAGATTTTTCAAAAATATTGAATAAGTGTATTTTACAGTTTTTCGATCTGATGTTCATTTCGCGAAATATCGCGGGATTCTTATTTAAAATATTAAATTTACCCCCCACCCCTCTCCGTTGGAAGTCGTGTTTGGTATCATTCGATAGATTTTTAGAAAATATTTGGCACATATTTTTTAGTTTTTCGATCTGTCATTCATTTCGCGAAATATTCGCTTTTTTCTTGTGAAACTTTGGGACTCACCCATTTCCTTACGCCCGGCTCAAATCGTCAGATTTTTGAAATATACACTCTTTTGCATGTACTTAACTTACCTTATCTTAATCTGACAATTTCGAGTTTTTTTAAGGATAGATTTTTTTTTTCGGGCCCCCCTTAACGAACTCCCCTGTGTTAAGAGCCAATATATGGTAGAGGTACATCTGCAGGGTACCAGGTTTCCCCCATATGCTAATCTGACGCGCTCGAGTAACTGCAAAAATCCCCGCTTGGGCTCCCCTACCATTAATTATTACAAATATCATAACTCGTTTATTATTCATTTTACGAGAAAAAGTTATTCTTCATAAAAAACTTTGCATGGTCTAAAATCTAAGACACAACCATGATATATCAACTTTTATTAATTTTATACGAGGTGTGTCAAAAAATATGAAATTCGCTCAATATTATAGCACCTTTATATTTCACAGTATTTCAATTAGAAGGATGTAATTGCATATTGACACATAGTTTTTAATTCTAAACAACTTTTTTAATAACCGTTTTTCAATATTGTGAAAAATAAAGGTACTTTACTCTTGAGTGAAATTCATATTTTTTGACATAACTCGTATAAAATTAATAAAATGTCATATCTGTTGGTTGAATCTTCGGTCTTAGGACATACAGAGATTTTTATAAAGAATACCTTTTTTTCGTAAAAGTAATAATAAAAGAGTTATCGTATGTGTAATGAATAAAAACGAAGTTAGTATCAATAAATTTGAGAAAAATTTGGAAAATATTTTTTTCCAATTAGAAGCATTTAATTACATATTTGAGCTTGGTTTTTATTTCCAAACAACTTTTCATAATAAGAATTTTCGATATTAAGAGAAATAAAGGTACTTTACCCTTAGCCGAAATTCATATTTTTTGACATACCTCGTATAATATTGAGAAAATTTGATATCTGATAATTGAATCTTAGGTTTTGGGGCATGCAGAACTTTTTATAAAGAATAACTTTTTTTCGTAAAATTAATAATAAAAAAGTTTCCCATATGTTTCCAACTCAAGTAGACACGCTGTATATAACATATAAATACATTAACATACTTTTATTATACTTCCTGAATTATTTCCCTAATAATAACGTCATTGTAAACAGTTCTTCACTTGCGCCCATTCCACCTCTAAATGCAAAGTGCGTGTTGACTAATTATTATTCACATATTTTATATGTCACTGAATGTATTTTTTCGTAGCAACGAAGGGCATCTGACGTAATATACTTGACGACGGGAAATTATAAAAAATTATCAGTTTAATTTAGATTTCTGTAGCTTTCTATTGGTCAGAATCTCCTATGAATGAAATAATCGCGTTAATTTCATTAAAACATGAACACAAAAAGATAAATTTGAAATAAATTAGTAAATAATATCTAAATATTAGTTTATTGCATGTATTACAATATAATATAATGCCATATTACAAGGTATTTTACTTTCCCGCACGCTGTGCGGGAAAATTTACTTTCACGCACGCCGTGCAGGAAAGTGCAACTTTCGGAAACGAAATGCGTGCGTGAAAGTGGCTCTTTTAGCACGACCGCAGAAAAAGTATTTTTAGAACCTAACTATTTTTAAAATATTCATTTAAAATATTTCATAAAAATTAAAAAGAAAGTTATCCTAAACACCTTAATAATAGACAAAAAGAGACATCTTTAAGATGTCAGGATTTGTAATATCCGTACATCTTTAAGACGTCGTAAAGATATCTTTTCGGAAATACCAGACATCTTTAAGACGTCTAAAACATCTCTAGTAAGTTATCTTTTAGATTTCTTTAAGATATCTTTGTGTTATCTGGATTATTTAAAACCACGAAAAGATAATAAGAGATAGAAATTAGAAAAATGTAAACTTTAGAAGCTGTTATGTTATATATAACATATAAATACATTAACACACTTTTATTATACTTCCTGAATTATTTCCCTAATAATAACGTCATTGTAAACAGTTCTTCACTTGCGCCCATTCCACCTCTAAATGCAAAGTGCGTGTTGACTAATTATTCACATATTTTATATATGTGATGTTGAATAATTTTATATTCTTGATTTAATTTATAACTATATTTCTAATAATTTAATTTTAACAGATAATTCCAGGGAGATAGCCAAATTGACCACGTCTTCATTTCAAAAACTGGTCAATATATAAATTTAAGTTGAACGCTTATTGCAAGGCATATTATGATTCAGATAACTACTCCTTGTTAATTAGCAAACTGTTCTAACTACTAACTACGGCATTTTCCGAGGGTGACCAAAGGGACGGCATGACAATACGGCAGGAACGAGGAGTGACATAAACAATATAATGTGAAACTATGTAACAACCCAACAAAGAAACAATAATACTAACACGATCTCCAAATACAACTAAACAGAACTAAAAAAAAAACAATCTAGATAGGTAGTGAGTTGAAAGCTGAAATTCTTTGAAACAAAAACTGCTGACCGATCGTTAGATCTAGAACAAGTGTAAAAAGAAGATCATAATTGGGTAAAACAAAGACATTGGCAAATATGGCAAGTTAAGAATCTACAAAACAAATATATGTATTAAAATATAATATAGAAACTAGACGAGTAACATCAATACCAATAGATTACTGGAAACAACAGAATTAAAAACACTTCGTCCGGTATGTCGTTCTGAAGCTATTTTCTTGTGGCATTGTGGCAATGGGAAATAAGCCACAATTTTACCAAAAAAATGATTTTATTAACGTTTCAACGCCCAAGTCGGGTGTCGTTGTCAAAATACAAAATAATACTAGATTAAACAAAAATGTTGTTGCTTAGCAAAAAATTCTTCTAATAATTTATTTAATCTAACTCATTTATATCGGCAATTCAGACATGTATTATACATTTTAAAGTAGAAGAATTTAAAATGATATTGCCAATATTGATGAATTGCGTTCCTGGGACGACTTTACTAAAAGATAGTTCATTCGATTATATGAAATCAACCTCAACTGAAGAATATCCGCCACAAAAAATCATAGCATGTGATCTCTCTTTGAAAAGACAACCAAATGCAAAGGTTGCAGAAAAATTCTCGCGCTAGAGATTCCATAGTAAATCACGAGGGAAAACCAGGAAAAAACCTCGTGATACTATCCCGACATCGTAAGTATTTGGGCTTACATTTAGTTTACTTTCAAAACTAATACCAAATTCTGACTTTAATATAACATATGCTATTCTAAATTATAAATAATATTAATAATACATAGATATTATATAAATAATATTAAAATATAAAATATGTACTAACTCGATATGTTACTGACTTACTGTATTTTATAAATACAATTTATTGTTCTTTCTTGTTCATTGTTAGGTTTAGTTTTAGATAGAATAGATCTCAATGTGTTTGTTGTTTTGAATGTTGTTGAAATGTTAAATTTATTTCCTATTATTTTAAGTTCCTCGAATAGTCCTTTTATATATGGTATTGATATTTTCCTCGTATTATATAGGAAATAAATTCAACAACATTCAAAACAACAAATACATTGAGATCTATTATATCTAAAACTAAACCTAACAATGAACAAGAAAGAACAAAGAATTGTATTTATAAAATACCTTGTGAATGCGAACAATTTTATTTAGGTAAAACATCAAGACCATTAAACGTTAGAAAAAGTGAACATCAGTCTTATATTAAAAATAGAGAATTTGATAGATCTTAAATATGTCAACAAGCATGGGATAATGAACATAGAGTTCAGTGAAGAGATTCAAGTATAGTCCTGAAAGAAAATGATAGTAAAAAGAGAAAAATCAAAGGAGCGGCTCTAATTATGCTAAATGAAAACAATTGTGTCGCAAATTCCTGGGTAGAATACAGTAGGATGTGGTTACCCATACTAAAAGAGGAAGTCAATAGAAAGAAAATACCACGATTAGTAAGTCAGTAACATATCGAGTTAATACATATTTTATATTTTAGTATTATTTATATAATATCAATGTATTATTAATATTATTTATAATTTGAAATAGCATATATTATATTAAAGTTAGAATTTGGTATTAGTTTTAAGAGTAAACTAAATGTAAGCCCAAATACTTACGATGTTGGGATAGTATCACGAGGTTTTTTCCTGGTTTCCCTTTTTTACTATGAATTTACTATGGAATCTCTAGCGCGAGAATTTTACTGCCACCGTTGCATTTGGTTGTCTTTTTAAAGACACATCACATGCTATGATTTTTTGTGGCGGATATTCTTCAGTTGAGGTTGATTTCATGTAATCGAATGAACTATCTTTTAGTAAAGTCGTCCCAGGAACGCATCTCATTAATATTGGCAATATCATTTTAAAGTCTTCTACTTTAAAATGTATAATACATGTCTGAATTGCCGATATAAATGAATTAAATTAAATAAATTATTAGAAGAATTTTTTGCTAAGCAACAAAATTTTTGTTTAATCTAGTATTGTTTTGTATTTTGACAACGACACCCGACTTGGGCGTCGAAACGTTAATAAAATTATTTTTTTGTAAAGTTGTGGCTTATTTCCCATTGAAAATAGTTGATTACTTCGTCAAATAACTAGAAAGGCACTTCTAGACCATGAGCGAAAGAAAGAGACTCACATCCATAAAACCGGGGTAATGAAAAGACAAAAAGAGCAAAATGAGCCGAATAACAGAAAAAAAAGTCATAAATTTTTAGTTAAAATAACTTGTTACAACCTATTTTTCAAAAATATGTTTTAAAAAATAGAGGTGCACATAAAAATTAAAAAACAAATAAGTATAAATAATTTAATATTTTTACAATGGTAGGAATGTGTCATCCCTGTATTATGTTTACTCCTTTGCTTTACCGCATTCTATAATTTAAACCCATCGAAACAAAATGCCAAGTACTGTATATTAATTAATATGTTCAAAGTTAGATACTCTGACACACATTCCTAAAAATAAACCCCCGTTTTAAATATAAAGTGATACCTGGTTGAATGTAGTAATGTTGTAACTGACATTTTGGCAGCAGCACACTTGACTCGAGAAACAAATCAAATGCAGTCAATTTGTTTTCGTAATTAAAAAGTGTTTTTGTAGCCGATATACAAAAATATTGACACAAAGGCCCAAAACAGATATTTTGCGCCGACCAAATTCAAAATACCAGTTCAGGTGACCGATTGAAGTCATTAGAGAGTTATCGAAACCGTCGTTTGGTAATAAAAGATCCTTTATTTTGACACTTTTGACATATAAGCATGGTTATTTATGTCAAAATAAAGGATCTTTTATTAAAGGACGATGTTAAATAGGGTTTCGATATCTCTCTATTATCTTCGATAAGTACAGTTATGGTAGAAAGTTCGAGTTTATATTTTTATGAATAGAGCTCGGGAAATATGCACTTAAAAAACCCTAAAATATGCACAAAAAACAGTTGAAATATGCACTTAAATATGCTTTTATGCATTTAATGCATATAAATAAAAAACACGGTAATCCTTGTTTTGAAGTTATTTAATTATTTATTTGATGCCAATGGACTGTCGAGGCATTTAAGCTAAATAAAAAAATATTTATTTTATGCTAAAGTCATAAAAAATATTTATTGAAATTTCTATAACCTACATCATTATATTCATTTATTCTTTATATTTATCATCATTCTTTATTATTTATCATTACAAATATTATTAAAACGGTACATTATTAAACGTTTTCTAAATTTTCTACAGAAAAACAGCCGTAGGTATATCTGATTGTAATTGTTTAAGCATACACGGAAAAAATTCTTTCTACTTCACATGAAGTTAAAGAAGCTTATTTAAAATATTGTTTAATTGAGGGTTCTACCTATAAAATTAAATTATCTTCACATTTCCCCATCATAATAATATTTTTTTTAATTATTTTGTGATATTCCTCATTTTTCTTTAACGCCGTGCAGAATTTTTGATACATTTTGTTGGTTTCACCAAGGTGTTTAATTATTTCATTTAATGAATTGATAATTTCAATACTTTGGTCTAAAGAAATCTTTCGCTTTTCTAATTTAGTAATTGGCTAAGCAATATTTACACAATTGGTTTGGATTGGATATGTGTCAAATTACTTTTTAATAACGGTTTTTTTTTTAAAACATCCACACATTTTTCATAGCACCTGAGTTACGTCTACATCGAAACTACAAATTGACGTCTCTAATTCCTTCAAAATATCGGTTATGAAATTTACAGAATTTAACCATGTTCTCCATCTAGTTATCGCAGGTTCTGGTGGTAAAGGCACATTAGGTAACCGATCTTTATACACCTATACTCGTAGAAGGGCTTTCAAAATTATGTTTTTATTTTTGATAGAAGGGTACTAATCATTGGAAATTCCATCCTTACAGTTTGTAGGCTCCTGCTACTCTATTTGTAGCAGAAGCGTGCTCTAGACAAGTAATAAATTTGAAAAAATATTTTTAAATGTTGTCCACTTTTGGTCATATGGCGCAGCATCACCTAACAATAACAAAATGTTTTCACTTACAAAATGTGACTGCATTGCATATTGTAGAGTCTGCTTCGTCTCCTTTATTCGTCGCCTTAAAAATTGTAAAAGGCAGAGAAAGGATGTTACCAGAAAGTGGTTCCACGAGAATTTTCAGATTTATTGTTTAGATCTGGGACTTCTCATTTCTCTTTAAAATGCATCTATGCAAAAAATGCAAAAAAGTCTAAAAATATGCAATTTTAATAAATGCATATGCACTTACAAAATTTATCCAAAATATGCAAATATGCACTTAATATGCATTTTGCATATTTCCCGAGATCAGGGCCGGACTGGCTCATGAAAAAGGCGCCAACCCAAATTCTAAAAAAGGCGCCAACCTAATCTCTAAACAAAGGGGCCAGACCCCCCTCCTAAGATTTTACATCAAACTTTTTATGCAAGGTAAATCAATATTACTCGTGAATTTTTTTTAAAGTTTAATTTTAATTTAACTCCATAAAGTAATTTACTATTTTTATTGGGAATGGTAAATTATATTAAGATGCCACAAAAATATAGCTTCAGTTTCCCAGTATCCCTTTTAGTCCGGAGACATTGGAGTGAGTCATCAGTGGTTGTGCAGCTGGAACAAACTATGAATGAATGAGATGATATGGAACACCATCAACTAAATCTACATCAGTAGTGAAGGGAACAAAGGGCAAGCACTTAGCAAAAAGAAAAAGAAGAAGGGGGAAACTATAATCTTCGGAAGAGTAGGGTCTTCGGTTAGAAGATATCCGGTCAGGGGTAGGGACCTGACCAAGACGGATCTTCCAGGGGAGGCAACCTTGCAAAAGAGCTCCTCACTTATGGAAAAAAATCTAGAGAGGAGAAGAACTCCGACATAAGACTATGGTAAGAGCAATGTAGAAACCAGAGTTACAAATAATTTAGTGAGACTAATGTCTGACCATACAAACACGAAGGTAGAGATCAAGAATGATGTATAAACCTTAAGAGTGTCACCAAACATATGGAGAGCACTTTCAGACCTCGAAGCATTGAGAAACGAGATAAAAAGTGGAGAAAGCCGGCGAGGAACGAAGGACTAAGGAGACGGCAAGCGTGTCCCCACCGATGGACTTCGAAAGTTCTTCCCCGAAAAACTTAGTGAAAGAGAGATAGAAATGATCGCAATGGTCCCGAATTCAGGTGAAAGAGGCTTTGAAAAAATAAACGACATTATAAAGTCAAATGGGAAGAAAATATCTATATGCGGTCGCCAAACCGGGAAGAGGGAAGAAATCTGCAGTAGTGGTCATGGAACCAGGACTTTCCGGTGAGGGGAAAAGGTACCACGACCTGATAAGGGAAAAACCGGTAGTATATGCACAGGGGTGTCATTTGATAGGGTCAGGGGGGGCATTTGCCCCCCTGACACTTAAAATGACTGAAATTTACAAAAAATACATCACTTTTCATCATTACATCATATATAATGTATTGTATACAAGGGCTGATCCAGGGAGGGGGCCATGGCCCCCTCCGAGAATTTAAAAAATATAAATTTAAATATTTGCTGTTCAAATGCAAATTTAAATATTTGCAGTCAAACACATGTATATGTATAAAATAGGAGACAAATATGTTTCTGGACTAGAATCGAACAAAAGCAGTAACGAAAGCTTTAAGAATGACGTAGGATGTTTTGCAAATCAAAATGTTGAAAGTGACAAATTTTAGAACGACCTTGGCAGCCATCAAAATCGTATCAATTTCCATATTCTGTATACACATAGAAAAGAAATGAAGCTTTACTTGGGTCACCAGCATTTAGAACAAAGGAGTTTATTGGTACTTTCACACAGTCAAAAGAGATTGTTTATCAAGGTTGCGATTTATTTTTCTAACCAAAACCATGGTCACAATAATGCGATGACGGCTCAAAGTCTTGTCACGAAACCTTTAACATGTTTAGCCAAACACATCGTCAAAGACGGAGCCATACAAACCCATGAAAAAGCATCATACCACAAGGAGTTCGTTCAGGTTGGGCTGGATTTTCTATAAAGTTCTCGCAACCTGCAAAAGTCAGTCATTAACCAGATATACTCTCAGAGGTCTAAATAGGTACAAGAAAATAGAGAAATACTACGACTAATAGTAGAGTCAATAGTGTTCTTAAGTCGACAAAATACTCCTCTAAGAGGCTATCGTGATGATAGCCTTTTGCTTCTGGACGATGATGCTGGACTTAACAATGAGGGGAATTGTTAAGGTTTAAAGTCGCATCAGGAGTCGCATCTTTCTCTAAATGTGAGATACATACACAATAACAACATTGGTGAAGACTGTCAAGTTCATTGACGCTTATGAGAACATAAAAATAATTAGTTAAAATCAGAAAGAGGGGAAGAACAAGGCCTGACAGGTGAAGCACTGGAAAAAATATTATTAAACTTGTTGAAAGAACTGCACTTAGATCCGAAGAAATGTGTCCTGACTTTAATAATACTTTAATAACTATAAGTTTGGAATGTCTTTATGGCACTCAAAAGTCTGTGAAAAGTGCCTTAAAACTAGCTATTATAACCCTCATTTTTAAAAATTTTCCCCAGACCATCCGGTACCCCTCTCAAAAAAAAGTTCATGTAAAAGAAACAGCCGATATTGATACATACGAAAGGCGCCCGAATCGTAAAAATTGTCTTCGAAGGCGCCGTCCGTCGTAGCTAAGCTATTTGATTATCTGATGCCTGATACTTACAAGTTGTCTTTTGTTGTACCGACTGGCATCATTATATAGGATTCTGATTACTGAGGCAAGTAAAAACATTTTTTAGGGGAATGTTAGCTGCATCATCTTTGTGTAAAGGTTCAAAAAAAAAATTTCCAGTTAAATTTTTTATGGATAGATACTAACGAATGCAAAAGGCGCACCGGCCCGACGGCCGGTGGGCCGGCGGGCCAGTCCGGGCCTGCCCGAGATCTATTTATGAATTTTATAGAGCTAAGAAAGATTCTTTTTAATTTTCTGAGAACGATTTCCGGAGTGGAAATTGAAACGTCAAATAATATTTCCTTAAGAAATGTAATTTTAATAAACAATCATTTCGTTGTGAAGTTTAACAAGATCTGTCTTACTTTAGTTATTTCAGAGATCTCCAAAAGTACTCTAACTAGTTTCAACCCTTCTTAGGGTATCATCAGAGAGAGCATATTTTATTCTCGCTGAACCACTAAAATTCAGGCTTCCGGTATCGATTCACAACGAAATAACATGATGACATTGATGCCGTGGAGGCATCTGCTAAAGACGAATGAAAGTTTTCATTTTAACATTAACAATACCTATTAGATGTAATTTTCAGTACACCAACAATAATTGTGGCTGAATCCCATATAACAGTGGTTCTCAACCTTTTTGAGTCATGTACCACCTACAGTTTTTTGTATTATTTTTGGTACCACCTACATTTTTAGATTGCGTTATTAACACTTATAAGTACTACTATTTTAATTTTTTTGTGTTTTGTGTACACTGCAAATATTGACATGTACCACCAGTGGTACATGTATCACAGATTAAGAACCGCTGCCATATAACATAATACAAATTAAACATGTCACAAGAGAACCGTTTCAGAACTTTGTTTTATTTAAACCTTTTTAAACATCAGGGCACCAAGCTATTTTTGTGTTGTTGTTTACCAAGCGGGGTCCCGAAGGTCGTGAGTTCGAATCTCACCAGGGTCAGAAATTTTTAATTTACTATAATTTAATAAATGAAAATAGTTTCTGTCCTTGTGGGATCGGTACTCAGCGGAGGGACTGCAGACGTTCGGATACAATTAGCGTCTCTTTGCAAAGATAATGACGTCGACTTTGCAAAGTGACAAGACACTTACTCAACACACACACTACACATGACACTAGGTACCTAACTGCAAAAATTCACCGTACCTACACCTACCATGCCAATGGCCATTCAATGGCCATTGCCATTCAATTGCCAAGCTTCACCAAGTGCAAGATTCAATGTTGTAAGTTATTATTTTCTTAGAAAAAAATAGCTATTTGTATAACAAGCGAGAACAAAGTTTACCGAATGAAGTTTACAGTAATCATTCAAGGGAGGAAAATGCACTTTACTCCCGTGTTATACATATGATTTTTCCACTTTCCTCAAATAACAAGTAATTTTTTCATTTTTAAATAATTTATTTATGTAACTAACAAATAAAATTTATTAGAGAACTAAAACTAACAAGTAGGTACATTAAAACTGTAAAACATGTCAAATTATTAATGTAAACACTGTTAAATCAAAATAAACATTTACTGTTTTTTACCATTCTGCAAAATACAGGGTGTTCTATAAATAAACGTTAAAATGTATAGATACTCACGTAATAGATAATAGAATATTGTATAGGGCGTCAGTAAGTTATTTCATCAATGACATTACATGACGTCACATTTACTTTTACCCCCTAAGGAGTAAAAGTACTTTCACTCCCTAGGGACGAAAGGTACGACATTGCTCCTACAATCAGGTGAGGAAAAGTATACTTTCGGAGGAGGTAAGTTTAAAAAATGCTCCCTACAATCAGGTCACGAAAAGTATACTTTTCCGGACCTGATTGTAGGGAGCAATGTTGTACTTTTCCTCCCTGGGGAGGAAAAGTAAAAGTTACGTCATGATATTTCATTCGTGAAATATAACTTATTGACGCCCTGTACAATATCTATTTTCTATTACGTAAGTATCCATACATTTTAACGTTTATTTTTAAAACACCCTGTATTTTGCAGAATGGTAAAAAACAGTTAATTGTTATTTTTATTTAACAATGTTTACATAAATAATTTGACTTATATTTGACAGTTGACAGTAATAGTGTACCTAGTTGTTAGTTTTAGTTCTAATAAATTTTGTTGGTTAGTTACATAAATAAATTAAGTAAAAAATGAAAAAATGGCTTGTTATCAATTTGAGGAAGGTGGAAAAACCATATGTATAACATGGGAGTAAAGTGCCTTTTCCTCCCTTGAATGATTACTGCCCTCCGCTACGTGTCGGGCAGTAAACTTCATTCTCGGAAGGAAAAGCAGCACTTTCCTCCCTTGTTATACAAATAGCTATTTCCACCTACAGTTTAGTTTTTATTCTTTAATTTCAATATTTATATTTTTGACTTGAATTTGCTTAACAATATACATACATAATATATAAATGTATATGACAACCATAGACTGCGTGCTGCAAGCTAAGGACGCGTCTATATTGCACGCTGGTTTCCGAGTCAGAAAGCCGACGCCGAGTCGGTGTAGCTAAATCCTTCTTATTTAAATAGGCCTGTCCAAAGTGCACACACATTATTTGCTCACGGCTTCGGCGCTGACTTCGGAAACCAGCGTGCACTATGGACGCGCCCTAAGGCCGCGTTCAGAGTGGACGAGCAAAGAGCAAAGAGCAAAGAGCAAAGCGGAGAAATCAAACTCATACTGGTAAATGGAGGTACACAGAGTGCTAGCAAAGAGCAAAGCGGCGAAACCAAACAAGTTTGATTTCTCCGCTCGCACTCTTTGGTCCATGTGGTGAGACCGCTCCCGTATGAAAAATTTTTTGATTCGGTTTCTTGGTCAATTCCTATTCAAAAATGTCGCCTTTAAACAAATCTGAAGAGCACCGGGCGGAATTTTTGGGCAGAAATTGTTTAAACAATTTTATCTACTCTATGTTATATTATGTGTAAGTTTTTAGTTTGTGAAAACTGTCATTCTAGATAGCCGTGCGTGAAGTGTTTAAAGTGAGCGTGAAGTAACAATGTATTTTAAATGGGACTTACTTTTTCGCACTGTTTTTAACACACTTTCATTTAATCAAATATCCTTAACTTTGGCGTTGTCGTGGTGATGACATAATGAGCAATAAATTACAACAAAAGTTTTTACAGTTTTGTGGTTTGAAAGAAGTTAGAATTTTTAAATGTCAAAGTTCTAAAAATTGTAGAATAGAAATGAATTCCAGTGACGAAGAGTTACAGATTTTTTATTTGTTTATGGTGAGTAGATAAAATATTGTATGAAATTGTGCGTGAAGTACTTTTTGCGAACTTACGCGATGTATAGCACTCGCTCCGCTGTCGCTCGTGCTCTAAATATCGCGTGCGTTCGCAAAAAGCATACTTCACGAACTGTTTCATAAATAACTATTTTTAAACAAATACAAAAGATCACGTTTTTTTGCTCCGGAACATACATTTTTAGGTATTTTGGGTTATTCTAAACAAAAAAGGTATCTTGTAATTTTTCCCAAAAATTAATAGTGTTCGAGTTATAGGCGATTTAAAATCTGAAAAATGCGAAAATACGCATTTTCGAGGCTTAAAAATTCATATTTCAATTAGAATTTTTGAGGTTGCCAGATACTTATATTGATGATTAAACATTCAGCTTCGATTCTGAAGAGTGATCGCGTCTAACCTGAATTTATACCGTTGTTTTTTAATTGTTAAATATGCGTGTTTATCCGATTTTTTTGCCGGTGCGGCGCGCTCTATTTCAAAAATCTCCTATTTCCTCCGACAATTATTTTTTCTAGATTTTTTGGGACATTCTAAATAAAATAAGTTTCTTGACATTTTTCTCAGAAGTTAATAGTTTTAAAGTTATAAGTTAATAAAAAACTCATTTTAAGATTTTAAATCGCTTATAACTTTAAAACTGTTAACCTTTGAGAAAAATGTCAAGAAACTTATTTTATTTAGAAAGTCCCAAAAATCTAGAAAAAATAATTTTCGGAGGAAAATAGGAGATTTTTGAAATAGAGCGCGCCGCACCGGCAAAAAAATCGGATAAACACGCATATTTAACAATTAAAAAACAACGGTATAAATTAAGGTTAGACGCGATCACTCTTCAGAGTCTTGAAGCTCAATGTTTAAACTTCAATTTAAGTATCTGGCAACCTCAAAAATACTAATTTAAATATGAGTTTTTAGGCCTCGAAAATGCGTATTTTCGCGTTTTGCAGATTTTAAATTGCCTATAACTCGAAAACTATCAATTTTGAGAACATTTACAAGATACCTTTGTTGTTTAGAATGACCCACAAAATTTAAAAATATATGTTCCAGAGCAAAAAACGTGATCTTTTGTATTTGTTTAAAAAAAATTGTTTAAACAATTTCTGCCCAAAAATTCCGCCCGGCACCCTTCAGATTTGTTTAAAGGAAATTTTAAAATATTTTTAAATAGGAATCTACAAAGAGGCCGAATCAGAAATTTTTTCAGACGGGAGCGGTCTCACTACATGGACTACTGTGAGAGTAAAGAGCAAATATCCTACCGCTCCTATTCATACTGCCGAGTGGAAAAGAACTAAACTCTCGTCTAGCGTAACTACCCGCTATTAGCACTTTCTTTGCTTTTTGCTCTTTGCTCGTCCACTCTGAACGTGCACTTTTTGCTCTTTGCTCTTTGCTCTTTGCGCTTTGCTCTTTGCTCTTTGCTCTTTGCTCTTTGCTCGTCCACTCTGAACGCGGCCTAAGACTACGCGACCAGTGCGTCAGAGAAAAATGACAATATTAGGTATAGACATGCTTTTCTAATGCCATGTATTAGGTATAGATATATACATGTCTTTGTAATGACATGTCTAAATGGAAAGACTAACTTAGTCTATGCAAATCTAATCAGACATGTCTATACCTAATACCGTCATTTTTATCTGTCGCACTCGTCGCAGAGTTTTAGATTACAGCGCATGATCTAGGTATTATATGTGTATGATACCAACTGTTTATGCCAAATGGCAACTCTAATGTACGTTCTGTCATGTCAGTTTCTCTCCAAAATAAAAGAAAAAGAAGCATTTTTATGTGTATCTTTTGTTTATTTAAAGAGGAATTTCTGGTCATAAACTCAATTTTATTTTTATATCTCCATTGGGGTAAGTTCATTTTTTTTTCTCACCAATATTCAGTGTCGATTTTGATAATTTCTTATAATTATTTTTGGCGAGTAATACATGAATACGTGTACAAAAAACTAGACGACAGAATAACAGTAAAGCAACTGGAATTTAGAAAAGGCTTTGGTACTTGTAGACGGAGAGCTTGAGCCGAAAAATCATCGTCATAAGTAGGGAGCGGATATTATGCTAAATGCATATTGCATGCATATTTCGCATATTTGAGAACTTTACTAAATTTTGCATATTTTTAAAGAAACGTGCGTATTTTGTGCCTAAAAAACATTTAAGTCCAAAAAAAATTTTAACTTTTTTAATTTGACACAATATATTTCCCCGCACAGGCTGTCGTATCTATTAATTCGAGAACTACCTGGGGAAGAGGACGGCTCATTCACTGCCTTTCATTTTTTCTTAGAAAATACCCGATCTTTACACAAAGTACTTATAGTGCTTATAGTAACCCGTTATAAAATGATTGTAGGATGTTAAAGTGATGAAGGATGGTACCCGGAAATCCGAATTTTATTTAATGTTATTATATTTAGTAGGTACCTATAATTCTGGTGATTCTTTTAAATCCTCTATTGTTAAGAGAATTTACACCTTTAACCATAGTTTTACGATTTTCTAACGGAAATTAACAAGTTATTTTAAATACGCCCCAATTACTTCTATTGATGTTGAAAGTAGTTTTTCAAGTTATAAAAATATTTTATCTAATCAAAGAATATGTTTCCTCGTAAAGAATTTGGAAAAACACATTGTAGTGAATTATAATCAAAGATAATAATATATTTTTTCTACAACCGTGTTAAAAATGCCATTTTCAGCACTCCATACGAGCGTTAAAAATGCTACTTTAAGGCACTAGTGCTTTAAAAAAAATTTAAGGCACTGCAGTTCGTATTGACCGTATATGCAATTTTGATGTAATATCAAAAAAATATAAAATTGGAATGTCAGTCAAGTTCAAGTAAAAGTTTTTGTAGATATTGTCCTGTAATTACGTTTGTAGCAAAAATATTGTATGATATGCCTGTTAAAAAGTACATTTTTAAGGCACTCATGTGAATTGCAGAACTCGCTATCGCTCATTCTGCAAACTTTCACATGCGTGCCTTAAACGTGTACTTTTAACACTTATATCATAAATAACTATATAGTGATATTGTTGTTTTATTTTAAATAGGTAACTATTGGTAGCAGTTTTTGTAAAAACTGTGAATAAATTGCATATATTATAAAAAATGATTTTATTTGAAAGATAATAAATAAGATTGCCGCCCCCCTATAAAAGAACCCCTTAGAATAGAATAGAACAGAAAATTTGTGGTATCTCGAAATGCGCATTTTTTGAATTTTTGTGCATATCTTGCGCATATTTCGTAATTTTTTACCGCATATATATGCGCATATTTCATCAAAATTAATCGCCTATAAATCCGCTCCCTAGTCATAAGTAATACGTAGTTTTTCCTGTGAAAAGTGTCCATTGTATATTGACAATTATGACCCCTTTCAGGCTGACACCTCAGTGGATACAGGAAGTAGCAATAAGGGATGAAAGGGGAAAGTTAGTGCAGTCATTAAAGGTTTTCACCTCCTATTTTGTTAAACCTCCATCGATTTGCATGAAAATTGGTGACTAGTTAGAGCATACCTCAAGAAACAAAACTGATTTGGTGCCACTTGCACTTTTACCCTGGTGGTGAATACCACCCCTTCCCGCGGGTGAAAACTATTTTATTAAAAATAACCCCACAAATCGATAGAGAGACAAATTTTAAGTAAAATTTGTTATATCATGTTATTAAAATAAATCAATACTTTTTGAGTTATTAAAGATCAAAGATTTGTCTATTTAAGAGCATATTCGTGAAGTTACGGATGATAAAAAGAACATGTTAATTAATTGTATGTTAGTAAAATATTATTTTTATATTATTTCGATATTTTATTGAATTTTTTTTCATTCTTCTTCTGTAAGTTCCATCTTCTATCGAAGGTTGGAAATCATCATATCAATGCGGACCCTGTTGACTGCCGCTCTAAATAGCTCTGCACTACTGCATTCGAACCATTCCCGTAAGTTTTTAAGCCAGGATGTTCTTCGTCTTCCCACATTTCGCTTTCCTCGGATTTTGCCTTGCATAACAAGTTGTAATAATGAGTATTTTTGCCCTCTCATCACATGTCCCAAGTACTCAAGTTTTCTTCTTTTGATAGTTAATATTATTTCCGGTTGATTTCCTATCCTTCTAGTTACTTCCACGTTCGACATTCTTTGAATCCATGATATTCGTAGGATTCTTCTGTAACACCAAAATTCAAAGGCGGCCAACTTATTCAAATGGACTTGTTTCAACGTCCACGCTTCCAAGCCGTAAAGAAGAGTAGAGAACACGTAACATCGAAGCATCCTTAGACGTAGTTCTAACCTTATATCCCGACAACAAAGAAACTTTTTAAGTTTAATGAATGATGCACGTGCTATTTCAATACGTGTCTTAATTTCTTTGGTTTGGTCTACATTTGATGTTATCCATGTTCCTAAGTATTTGTAGTTATCCACACTCTCAATCACAGTATCTTCAATAGGTAATTGGATGTTTACTTGTGCTGATTTAGTTATGATCATGCATTTAGTTTTCTTTAAATTCATCTTCAGTCCGTACTCATGACAGCATTCATTAAGGCGTTGCATAACGTTCTGTAAATCATTGTTGTTATCTGTTATTATTACTGTATCGTCTGCAAAACGTAAGTTGTTCAAAACTTCTCCATTGATAGATATACCTTCTATTGAATTTGAGAGCGCTTCTTGAAATACCGCTTCACTGTAGACATTGAAAAGTAGTGGAGACAGCACGCAACCCTGACGGACTCCTCTCTGTATTTTGATATCTTGGGTGTCCTGGTTTTCAAATCTTACCTTGGCAGTTTGATTCCAATATATATTAGATATAATTTTCATGTCACGACTGTCAATATTTTTGCTTTTTAATATATCTACAAGCTTCTTATGTTGAACTTTATCAAATGCCTTTTCAAAGTCTACAAAACATAAGTACATATCCTGATTCATGTCCATGCATCTCTGGGCCAGCACATTCAAGCCGAACAAAGCATCTCGCGTGCTCATGCCATTTCTAAAGCCAAATTGTGTGTCACTGATTTCATATTCGAGAGTTTTAACAATTCTACTGTGTATTATTTTCAAAAATGTTTTAAGTGTGTGACTCATTAAAGATATTGTTCTGTGATCCGAGCAGGTTGTTGCACTTGCCTTTTTGGGAATTGCTACAAAGGTCGATTGCAGCCATTGTTTGGGGATTGTGGCAGTCTGATATATTAGATTAAAGAGTTCAACCATTACATCAATACCATCTTCATCAATCAGTTTTAATAATTCGATGGGCACATCATCTGGTCCAGTAGCTTTACCCTCTTTCGTGTTTTTGATGGCATAGATGACTTCGTCTCTTAATATTGGTGGTCCAGTATCCTCTGTGATTTCTAATGACAGTTCTCCTCTTTCATCATTAAAGAGTTGTTGGATGTAATTGGTCCATTGACACAATCTCTCCTTCACGTCAGTAATAATATCCCCTTTATCATTTTTAAGGGTATTCGTTCTTGTGCTTTTTCTAGAACCTGTCATTTCTTTGATTTTTTTTGTGTAAATTAAAGCTGTCATACTTTTTATCCAGGTCTTCTATTTCTTTGCATCTGTCGGAGAGCCACCTCTCTTTTGCCTCTCGAATTTTCTTTTTGATGTTTCTCTGAATTTCTTTGTATTTATTCGAGTCTTTTGTTTTATGTTTTCTTCGTTCTTCCATAAGTTCAAGAATTTCTACTGTCATCCAAGATTTTGTTTTTTCTCCAAGTGGTTTGAGGGTCTCTTTTCCAACTGATACTAAGGCATATTGAATTTTTCCCCATTTTTGGTCAACAGTCAGAGTTTCCGCACTATCTTCTTTGACTTTCCTTAAGTTCTCATTTATTTTAAATTTCGTTTCCGCATAGGTCTTGTCTTGTTTGAGCCGCCTTGTATCCATGATTTTATTGGAGCTAGGGCTCTTTATCGTCTTTAGTTTCACTCTCATAGACAAAACAACCGGGTTGTGATCGGAGAATATGTCCGCTCCTGGATAAGTTTTAGATGATATTATAGAATTTCTATATCTTCTGTTGACGATAATATAATCTATTTGATTTCTGACTATTTTGTTGTTATTGTCAGCTGGTGACTTCCATGTATATAGTCTCCGTTTAGGAAGTTTGAACAAGGTATTTGCAATTATGAGTTCCTCATTGATACAGAAATCAACAAGCCTATCGCCACGTTCATTTATTTCCCCGAGTCCATATCGCCCCATACAATTCTCCACTTCTCCTTGACCAACTTTAGCGTTCAAATCGCCCATTATAATATTTATGTCATGTGTTTTAGTTAGCTTTAAGACACTGCCAATTTGTTCATAGAAGGCCTCTATGGTGTATTCATCCTTGTCTGCAGTGGGTGCATATACTTGGATTATGTATATTTATTTTACGATTTAAATGAGAGTTGAGAGACAGCATTAATACTCAATCAGAGTAAGGAACAAAGTTACAAACGGCTTTCCGGGAATTGTTGTCAACTATAATTCCAACTCCCTGTTTGTGATTGGGGTCGTTGTTTCCGGAATAATACAGTGTTCCATTTCTGGTGTTACATTTTCCTGATCCGGGCCATTGTATATCGCTAAGGCCCAGTATGTTAATCTTCATTCTGCACATTTCCGACACAGTGTTATCGAGTTTGCCTGATTGATATAAACTTCTTACGTTCCATGTTCCAATTTTCAATGCTATAGAGTTATTCTTATTTCTTTGACAGGGATTTACCTTGATGACGACCTGAGAGGCCCTGTCGTCTAAATCTGATCGTCCTCCCCTGCCGGATCTTGGATTCCGAGCTCCATGATCATTAAGTAAATTATCAATTAGTGGGTCCATGATGATTTTTACTAAGGATATCCACGCGGATCTTTAATGTGGTAGTCATCCCGTGGCTTTCCACATCTCAATGCCGTTGACTAATTTAGCTCTTCCGCCTTCGGAGTTAATTTCTCGACTCCAGGGCAATGAAGTGCCCTACGACGTATCGGTTCTTCCACCCGTAGCTGTTGACCAACAAGTGGGTCATTACTTATACCGGCAATCGTTCGGTTATTCTAACAGCTCCAGTATCGAATAATAGACCGATCCAGGATCATTTCCCTTACGCTCTATTTTAGTTCTGATGCTGCTGTCTGACAGAGTAGGATATGGAAAGGGAAACTTTGGTAATTAGGTGGGAAAATGGGTTTAGGACATAATTTCTCCCAGGTACCAGGAGATTGGGAGATAATTATGGCTCACGTGGGCAGGGTCGCATCCCTGAAGTAGATATATCTTCCACCGGGGACATAAAAGAGTATCTACCCGCTACCCGCGGGTTTTTTTCATTATAAACTGAATATATCCAGAAAGTGGGAGTGTCCAGTTTAAGTATCTAGGCATCACACTATCTAGCTACGGAAGGCTCGAAACAGAAGTGGAAAATCAAGTGAATAGAGCAAACAGAGAAGTAGGTTGCCTGAATGGCACAATATGGAGAAATAAAAATATCGGAAAACAAATGAAAGGCAGAATTTACAAAACAGTCATCAGACCAATAATGACATACGCGGCAGAGACACAACCCGACACAAAGAGGACAAAAGGATTCTTCCGGCCACGTTAGGTGAAAACCTAAGACTTACTAAGTCCAATTGCTTGTTTTTAAATACAAAGTCGAGTATTAAAATTGTTGGCTAAAATCTCCTATTTTTCAAATATTGAATATATTTCTTTCATTTGCATCATACTATCTGTTGATGCTGCACAAAAAATACTGAATTGCTTTCAAATTAAACTTTTATTTTTTGTAGTTTTGGGTAAATATTTGTTTATTGCACTTTTTATGTTGTCATGTGAAAAGGTTGCAAAACGTTCAATCTCGTATAAGAGATTTTTGAACAAAAAACATGATCTTGGTGCTAAAAATTGCATGTTAAAAAATAAAACCTATTAATTTGGCATTTGTTGATGTTGTCAATGGAAAGATTAATTAAACTTTAGCAAGATGCAATCTTTTCTGTTCCAATTTATCCAATTTATGTAACAAACTATGCTTTCATTTAAATATATTCACGGACAAAAATATTGCATATGCATGTGGAATGAAATTTTTTGTACTGTTATCCTTAGCCCCCCTGTACCATAGAAATAGGATTTCTTTTACGAATGCGATGTTTTAAAGTATCTTAAGTCTGATCTGGGCTTTATCTGGCCAGTATAATTTTTAAATTGAATCTCATCAACGTAAGTCTTCACTATGCTAGCGACATGAAGGCGTGCATTAACACCAATATGTCATATCCAATATGGCTTTCAAATGGAAAAACATGATATTCTTAAATGTTTTCAATGTACATATCAGTTGGTATTCGCCTAATTACCTCCACGTGTTCGGTATGTCCTTTCAAAGCAATACCGCTCCGTAGCACTATGCCGCCACCCAAAACTAACGGGCTGTATGAGGTTACAACTGACATGCTATTCGCCAACTCTTCTGTAGTCGAAGTTTTGTAAAATTTTGCTTCCGTATGATGAACGCTATGCCAGATGTAACCTCATACAGAGTGTTAAGTTTGGTGATGGCGGCATAGTGCTATGGAGTAGTATGGAGTGATATTTCTTGGAAAGAAGATACCGAACTTGTGGAGGTGATTAGGTGAACCTGCTTGAAAGGTTGAATTTTAAATTTTGAAATAAACAATTGGATCTTATTAGGTTAGTAAAAAAATCGGCAATGTGTTAAATCTTCTTCTAGAATATGGCAATTTACTGTGGAATATTTATAGGCCTCCTATCAGATTTTTTATGTTTTTCAGTCTTCTGTGATTTTCATTCAGTTTGTCCCAACTCTTTTTTCCACATCGTAATCCGCACATCTTAGTGGCGATTTTTCGACAATCGGGTCTAATCAATTTTATAAAAAAATCGACAATAAATTAATTTTTATATTTATTTAATAAATTAATTTTTATTTTTTTTTTTAATAAATTAATTCCTCTTCTTTTATAATTCGTCAATTCACTGTCGGATATAAGCATCTAACCAGTTTTTGATGCTTTTTTGTCGTCTGCTATTTTCATTTAGTGAGTCCAAATACCAGAACTCTTTTCAATATAATTCACATATGTCAGTAGTGGTTTTTATCATTTTGATTGTCCACTTATCCATGTTCGGTCTGGCTACATTGCCACTTATGACTAACAATCCATTCTATTACATCAGTGACTACCATTGATGGCAGGAATATGAATTAAAATTAATCTATCAAAGGATAACTTTAATGTATGTAAAGGAGTACGTTAGAGCAACATACATTCACCAGTACTTTTTAACATATAAGTGGAACAGTTTTTCCAAATGGCTCTCGAAGGAGACAGTGGAGGAAGAAAACGGCACTCCAGCAAGAGGACTAATGTCATAAGAAGGATCCATATAAAAAATGAAGATATCGAACAAGCGGACAAAATAAATACTTAGGAGTCAGAATGACGGAAGATCTAAATCCAAAATCAGAGATTGATAATAGAGCCTTTTTTAAGATAAGAAAATTTCTGAGTAACCAAAGACTCAATTTTCAAATCCGATATCGGATGGTAAAATGTTATATCTGTTACAGTTCAAGTTGATTATCCAGTTGGAGTTGACTTTTCCTAGTTCGAGTCGACTCAAACGGCTAGTTTTAGTAAAAGTTTATTATAAATATAAAATGAAGATTTTTATTCAACATTTACTAGTAAAAGTAGATTTCAACTAGTTAAAGTATACTCTTCCCAATGCTATTTAGTAAAAGTTGATTCACACAAACAACCGATTCTAGAAATTAAATGTTACTGTATATTATGCAAATCGTGATATTTACAGTCCAGGTTGTATCGTCGCCCCCGTTAGGTAAATTATTCCAGTTCGATTATTTTGCACAAACTTACTCAAAAAGAGGTGCTTATAACGAATCCACAGGGTGTCAGGTGGTATCGTAATCGAAAAATTGTTTAGACAATTTTTTTTAACAAATTTACAAAAAAAAATTTACTTCGGACATTTTTTTACATCATTTGTGTCATTCGGAGCAAAAAAGGTCTTTTGTGATTTTTCTGTAAAATTTATTGTTTTCGAGTTATACGCGATTTAAAATTTGAAAAATGCGAAAATGACCATTTTCAAGGCTTAATAACTCAGTTAAAAATTATTATTATAGTCAGAAAGTCACCAAACAAATTTTAACGACCCCCCCCCCCTACAAGATACTGAAGAAATATTTGTCATTATTGTATTACTAAACTGTTATTTTTAATTATTAACAATGTGAGCGCTAGGAGCGTATTGAGGCGGCTGTCAATGTGAGTGCGACTGAGATGCACCATTGGACGGTCGGAATGGAGGATCTTACTCGCACTCACATTGACGGCCGCCTCAATACGCTTTTAGCCCTCATTGTTGATAATTAAAAATAACAGGTTAGTAATAAAATAATGACAAAAATTTCTTCAGGATCTTGTAGGGGGGGGGGGGGCTTTAAACTTTGATTAGGTGACCTCATTGTTGATAATTAAAAATAACAGCTTAGTAATAAAATAATGACAAAAATTTCTTCAGGATCTTGTAGGGGGGGGGGGATAATAGTTTTTAACCTTTAACTACCCGCGCATCAACTACACGCGTGGCGTACTTTATAGGCCACAAGAAAATACACTTAATACAGCAGATTTGTTTATTTTTTTTTTTTGAGAAAATACACTTAGTTGTTTGTTATAAACCTTATTCGGCATCAGTGAATACTTGGAGTTCCTTCTCAGTACGCCAATTGCAATTTATAACTGGAATAATGGAATAACTTGGATTCCATGATAAATAAAATTACTAAAAAATTTTTTTTGAAATGTGATTTTTTACAGGAGAAAAAGTATCTATTGTTTTCAAAGAAAAATATATTTTGTTCTATAATGACTAAAAAACAATTGAAATATGTACTTATATTCCTACTTATATTAATATAATCGTGGCATATATTTAATTGTCCACCACCGGAAACAACAAATAATAAACTGTAAATTACGATCTTCCCAGAACGGCGATTATAACGAAACTAAAACCAAATTGTAGAGCACATTCCAGTGATAGGTTAGAGAGATAAACAGGGTCAAAAATTAAATTTTTAAATATATTTGCAGTAGAATTCCTATATCTGGCGTACAAAATAGGCCAGCGCGTGCAGTTAAAGGTTAATCGAGTTATTAAGCCTTAAAAATGGTCATTTAGTATTTTTCAAATTTTAAATCGCGTATAACTCGAAAACTATCAATTTTAGAGAAAAATTTCAAGAGACCTTTTTTGCTCCGAATGAACAAAATAATCTAAAAAAATTTGTCCGGAGTGAAATACTTAGTTATTTATAAAACAGTTCGTGAAGTATGCTTTTTGCGCACGCACGCGACGTTTAGAGCACGAGCGGGCCGAGTACTATACGTTGCCTAAGTGCGCAAAAAGTACTTCAACGCACAGTTTCATACAATATTTTATCTACCAAAAATCAAACAAAAAAACTGCAACTCTTCGTCACTGGAATACATTCCTATTTTACAATTTTTTAGAACTTTGACATTTAAAAATTCAAACTTCTGTCAATCCACAAAACTGTCAAAAACTTTTTTTGTAATTTATTGCTCACATGTCATCACCATGACAAGACGAAAGTTAGGGATATTTGATAATATGAAAGTGTGCTAAAAAGCAGTGCGAAAAAGTATATCCCATTTAAAATACATTATTACTTCAAGCACACTTTAAACCCATTATGTACTGCTATCTATATTTACAATTTTCACACAATAAAAACTTATACATAATATGAGGTAGAGTAGATAAGAATTATTTTTGTGAATTTGGTTAACAAAAATTGGTTAAACAATTTTTCGACCGCGGTACCGCCTGACACTGTGTATTTGTTATAAGGATGTATTTGTTTGAGTAAGTTTGTGCAAAAAAATCGAATCAGAATAATTTACCTAACGGGGGCGACGTTACAGTCTGGACTAATAAGTAGGGTAAACGGTCAAAAGCAAGAGACGCACACTCATCAAAAATGCACGTGAGATTATACCCGTATAAATTGTATAATCTACTTTTACTAACAAAGGTTAGGAAAAGTCAACTTCAACTAGTAAAGTTGATTTAAATTTTTCAAATCAATAGGTCTGGATCCCGCGTATGAAAAAAAAAGTTGAATAATAGCAAGCTGAAAATTTGTTAATAGCTTAAGGGTGTCTAGTCGGATAAACTTTGATATATGGGAACACTGGAACAGGGGCAGTTTTAATTGTGGAACAGGTTAAAAATTTGGAACGGTCAGACCACGAAAACGGCACATTTATTTTGTCCGACAGAATAGACTTAAACTTTCCGAACAGAGATTAAACTCTCATGCAAAAATCAGACTGCTATTCATCACCTGTCATAATTCCTGTCAATTGACACATTCTACATGTTCCACTCATTAAAACGCCCATTTGGTGATAAATAGCAGTCTGATTTTTGCATGAGAGTTTATTTTCTGTTCGGAGAGTTTAAGTCTGTTATATCGGACAAAATACATGTGCCGTTTTCGTGGTCTGACTGTTCCAAATTTTTAACCTGTGCCACAATTAAAACTGCCCCTGTTCCAGTGTTCCCATATATCAAAGTTTGTCCGACTAGACACCCTTAAGCTATTAACAAATTTTCAGCTTGCTATTAATCAACTTTTTTTTCATACGCGGGATCCATACCTACAACTTTTACTGCTCGTTTCAGTTGGAGTTGACTCGAACAAGGAAAAGTCAACTCTAACTGAGAATCAACTTGAACTGTAACATATCCACTCTATTTTTCTTTATTAGGTCGAAGCTTGGACTGTTAATGTTGTCTTAATAAGCAAGCTTTTGAGGTATGCCTTTTCAGGAGAATTTTGAAAATACCGTGGACCGATCATATTACGAACAAAATGGTGTTATACAGAATGACAAGAGACAGAGAACTTTTGACCACCAGTAAAAAGAGGAAAGCAGCACCTACTTAGAAATGATAAATACCACTTATTACAGCTGATTATGAAGGGAAAATTGAAGAAAAAACCGCTTTAAAACGTTCGAGACTGGATAATGTTTAAAAACACAAACGATTTTCAGCAAAGCAGAAAATATAGACGATATTGCAATGGTTATAGCGAACCTTTATTAGTGGAGCCGGCACTAGAAAAAAATATTTCAATAAAGAATATACGACATGATGATACGACAATCCTAGCATTAACCTTTGATCTACAGCTTATGTTCAATAGGATTGATGCCACTGGTAGACGTTTTGGGTTGAGGATTAACATTACTAAGACCAAATTTATGGTAATAAAAGTAGACATAAGAATATACTGTCGGAGATAATAGTATATTGACGTCAATGGAAACATTATACATATTTATAATGAAAATTGCGAAAAAGAATTGCTACATATGGCCCATTTTACTTTATGGTGCAGAGACGTGGTCTGTTAAGGTTAGACCACTGAATCGGAATGAAGCATTTTTTATGTGGAGTTCAATCTTAACAGTGCCAACATGGTTAAGAAAAGAAAATTTTTTACCTTGTTCACAAGTTATATTACCAAATTAGTTAAGAAAGAACAGTTGGACCGCAGGACTCTACATAGTTAAGAAAGAAAAATTTCTACCTTGTTCCCAAATTATATTCCCAAATTAATCTTCTAAGGATAGATACACGAGCACTGAAAAACAACATTCGTAGCTGAGAAATATCAGGGACTGGTGTAATATCATACAGCCCCACAATATTCCGAAGAGCCGAAAACAGTACAGGCAACAACTACTAATGTATGGCAAAGCAGATGATACATAAGTTATATATTGCAACATTACATACATGCCCATTTCTCTTCTGACTAAATGTTATTAGTGTCAATCAGTGCCGGCGCTAGGGTATAAGGTGCCCGCCTGCAAAACTAGCACAGGCGCCCCCCCACACACACACATTCTTATGGGCGCCCATATGTATAAAAATTTTTAGGGTGGAGCCAGACGTGAAGATGTTGCGCATTACATTTTGTATACTTTGGATGACAATATATAGTTTAAAGCACTCGAAAAGCTAGGGGGTGGCACATCCTCCCTGACAGCGTGCTTGCATGGGCGCCCATGCAGATACTCGTACAACCCCAGCCTTGGGGACATTATGTGTGTTTTAATGAAACAGTGAGACTCACATTTCCGAAGATCAAACCGGTCACTGATCTACCTATCTGACCGCCCATAACCTGGAGTGGTATCTATCTGATCACCAAGCTATAACACCACCCCACCCCATCGCAGTATATAACGAATGAGGAGGCTTTGTACTGAACGTTTCCTTGGATGCCCTGGGTAATGGGACATCCTCTGTATTACATTATGAGGTTAAACCACCTGATTTAAGGGGTAGCTAGAAGAGCTTTTCTCCATATTAATGACCTGATTTTTACACCGACTTAGTCGGTGTTCCCCTATCCGCAAATGTCCCCGGTAAATACAGTTCGGTTAGAGTTTGATTGGATCCATGATCTGACAGAATAACTTCATTTTAATTTTTTTAAGAAATTGGCTAAGAGAACTAAGATTGTTTTTGTCATTTCTTCTTTTTCGGCTTTTCTTCTTCGGTTCGTGCCCCAGATAATTTTTTTTTTGAATCCATTTTTATTTAACTAAATAAAAATAATAACTTTAAAACCTCAAGATTATATTTCTGCAGTAATGTGAAACTGTAATTTAATAATAGTACTGAGTAATTAACAAATATAATTTTATATTAATTGAATGCAACACTAGATTCTTTAACTGCAGAGTACAACTGACAAACTATTCTTTATTAGTATAGGTATAATCACATGAAATAATCTTCTTAACGTGCCCTATCAAGTCCCCTTGACGTTGGCGATTAACATGGCGAAACTGTCTCTGTCACGAGCTATTCTAAATAGGTGTTCTGCTTTCTTTATTCCTGTCCACTCCCGGATATTCTTCAACCAAGAGGCCTGCTTTCTACCAATTCCTCTGCGTCCTTCGATTTTACCCATCATAATAAGTTGAAGAATATTATACCGGTCTCCCCTTACTACGTGTCCAAAATAGGCCATCTTTCTATATTTGATGTTATCAAGCAGCTCGCGGGTAGTATTTGCTCTCTTAAGGACTGCCACATTTGTCAGCATAGCCGTCCATGGTATTTTCAGAATACGTCTGTGCAGCCACATTTCAAAGGCCTCCAAACAATTAATGGTGGATATTTTTAATGTCCCTGCTTCGACACCATACAAGAGGACTGACCAAATATAGCATTTAATCATGCGCTTTCGAAGTTGAAGTTGCAAGGTATCATTATAGAAGAATGACCTCATTTTTAAAAATGTCGTGCGGGCTATCTCGATTCTACATTTTATCTGTTTATCTGGATCTACTTGTTCAGTAATATGGCAACCAAGATATTTAAAACTGGGTACTCTTTGAATTATATGACCATCAACATATAAACGTGAATCTTGATGGGCCAAACGGCTAAATACCATGTATTTTGTTTTTGAACAGTTTATATTTAGGCCAAACTCTCTTCCCACTGTGTCAATGGCATTTAAAAGGTGTTGTAATCCATTCATATCATCACTTAAAATAACTGTATCGTCTGCATATGTGATTGTATTTATCAGAATTCCATTAACCTTCACACCCCATTTCAAATTATGCAGCGCTTCCTTAAATATTATATCTGAATACAAATTGAACAACAGTGGGGACAGTATACAACGCTGTCTGACACCTCTTTGTATTTTGCATATTTCTGTTGATTTTCCATTTATGCAAGCTGTCGCTGTTTGACGCCAGTATAATTTTTCTATGATTCGCACATCTTGACTATCAACTCCTTTATCCTTTAATATTTTAATTAATTTGTGATGTTGTACTCGATCAAAGGCCTTATCATAGTCAATAAATACAGCAAAGACGTCTTTCCTTTGATCTCGGCATTTCTGCAATAACACATTTAGTGCAAAGAGTGCGTCCCGGGTTCCCAGTCCATTTCTGAAGCCAAATTGTGTTTCATCCTGGTCTTCTTCACATTTATCTCTGATTCTACTGTGGATGATACGTAGAAAGATTTTCAAGGTGTGGCTCATAAGGCTTATCATTCTCTAGTCGCTACAGTTTTTCGGACGTTGTTTTTTTGGTAGGGTTATCAATTCGGACTTTAACCAATCTTCAGGGATATCACCAGTGGAATAAACATCATTGAAAAGTTTGACTAGTATTCCAATGTTTTCCTCATTTATGAGCTTTAACATTTCTGTAGGTATGTTGTCGGGACCAACGGCTTTCTTGTTTTTTGCCAATTTTATAGCATGTTGTATTTCTGATTTTAGTATTTCTGGTCCTTCACCTTCATCTAAAGTGTCCAGTTCTTCGGGTCTATCATCATTATACAGTTCATTTATATAATTATACCAGGTAGTTCGAATTTCGTGTTCGTCTATTATCATTTTTCCCGACGAATCGGTTATAGTATGTGGAGTTTTCTTATAATAAAGACCAGCTACTTCTCTAACTTTTTTAAACGTATCATGTTTTTCATTCAACTTTTCTAATTCCTTGCATTTATCCTCCATCCATTTTCCTTTAGCTACCTTTATTTTTTGTTTAATTAGTTTCTGTTTTTCTTTGTATTCTGTTTTGTTATCTTTCAGTTTTCTTCTCAGCTCCATCAATTCCAGGATTTCATCAGTCATCCATTGTTGTTTTTTGTGCCTCTGCATCGTTGTTGTATATTTTTCCATTACTTTCCAGGTAAGATCTTTAAACGTGTTCCATATTTCTGTATTGTTTTCATTTGTTGAATTCTTTAGCTGATTATTCAGGTCATTTTCTATTAGCGTTTTGTTGGATGCTGATATATGTAATTTTGGTGTTTTGGGGCTTTCTTCGACTTTTTTGAGCTTCACTTGGATGTCAGCTATTAGAGGGTTATGGTCTGAACCGATATATGCACCAGAATATGCCGTTGATCTCTTGACACCATTCTTAAATCTCTTGTTTACTAGAATATAATCTATCATGAAATAATACTAAATCTAAATCTAAAAATCTCTAAACTAAACTTTATGTAAAATGTTTATTTTAAATATTATATTTTTATGGGATTAATACTCGATACCTATTAATAAGTACATAATACTTAAATTACACAGGCGGCAAGAAAAGAGTATCACAATCGTGTTTATTTTAATAGAAATCATTCATTTCCTCTCATAACTGCTGATACAAAACTTAACAACTCGCAAGAAATTTGAAGAAAAAATAAACAAAGCATTCTCATTTAGAGCAAAGTTGTTTGGTTGAAATATAATATCTTTGACCAATAATTATATTGTAAGAATTCTATGCGGCATTGCATATTTTTGTATATTTTACATGTGTGATATGCAAAACTAACAAACACTGATTAGGGTATTACGACGAATTTAAACCACATTTAAAAAAATGAATTTTTCTATTTTAGTATTTTGCATATCACCAGCAGAAAAAAGCTCATTCTGGCGCCCCCCAAACAGGGGCGCCCGCCTGCAGTGCATCCCTTGCAGGCCCGTTATCGCCGGCCCTGGTGTCAATGACAGAATTTGCTAAAAATTAAATAAACAAGTTTATTGTTTACTTTATTAAAACACGATATTTTATGATAACTGGAGCAGTTTACTCATATTGAATGAAATGCAAGTCCGAATTCTACATATCGCCATTCTTGAATCAAACCACGCGTCCATAACAATGAGCGGGTCGACATTGACCCCGATACATCCATCGTCTTGTCTGATGTCGCTGGACAAAAACCAAATTAGTTTTTTAATGAGCGTCTCTGATTTGCTTCAACGACGTAAAATAATACCTTTACTTAACAAATTGTGTGTTTGTCTTGCATTTGTTAAATAAGAGGTTACTTAATTGTGGCAAAATAATTATCGTTTTAATCCATCTAGTCAATAAATTCATGCTAAATATGATTTATTATTATACCACTATTGTTAAAAACGAGCATGTTTTATTTAAATTGGTATAAATATTACTATGTAAATAAAATCAAATGGACAATCATTAAAAATGTATGACAGTTTCTGCTTAATGTAAAAATATTGTAGCCATTATAGGAGAATTATAAAATCATAACACAAGCCTACATTTTTATTTTCATGAAAAAGTGTTTTAAGTTTGATAGGTGTCCTATACGCTGTGAGCTCGTACGTAGAGGGGATATTTACAAATTCGCGAACGCCAGTAGTGGCAAGTATGTAAACGTTTACCGGAAATTTGACATAAATGTCAAAGTGATTAATTTAAAATTAAAATTAAAAACATTAATTATAAAAAATATTAGTTGGTCAAAGCTGTGGTATATATTTTTACCTTAAATATACTTACGTTTTAAATGCTGAATTTAAGTTTTTTTAATGTTCCATAATATGTAATTATAAATTAATCTGCGTCATCTACACGATAATTGTGAAAGTATCCGAAGTAAGAAATTCATATTTTATCAATAGAACGTCAAAATGATTAGCAAAATCTTAAAATAATCGATTACAATTTAATTACTTTTTTGCGTTGTAAATATTAAGCGATAACAATTAAATAATAAATTTAAAAATTACCGGTGAAAGTTGAATTAGTAATCCGCCAGGAGCGACACCAGCGAAGCTCAGAGCGTATAGTAAATGGGATGTGCTGATCACGAATCTGCGCTTAGTTTTTTTCCAGCACGTCAGGTTTTCGAGAAAAGTGTGTTTGAAATTTTTCATAGAAACTACCAAAAATACTGATTAAATATTTATGGAAACTTTATTTAATACAAAGTTACGCTGCAATATTAAGTTGTTTATACACAAACAATGCAGTATAACCTACGTTAGACAATCGTTGGTTTTTTTTGAAAAAACTCGCTTTTCTGTTTCCGTGAAAACTGCGTTTTGTAGTTTTCTTATGAATTTTTGTGGTCGAGTCCCTCTTCAATGTCCAGAAGTAATCAGCCATAATTATTATTTTCCATCTTCCTTGATAATGTCTTTCCATCTCCTTTATATGTTGATGGAACCTCTCTCCCTGCTCTTCTTCTGTCAACGTGGGAATCCAGAAAATGAAGCTTTACACTCATATTACATCCCAGTTTTTATAATTTTCGACCATGTTGGCTACAGTTTGTTTATAGTTTGGGGACTTGTTGTTTCCAAGGAAACAGTCTACGACTGCCACAAAAGAACTCCATGCTTCAGATTGATCCTGGGCCGTTGTATTCTGGAACAATCTGTTCGATTTTAAGGTTCGAATTTCAGGGCCTACAAAAATTCCTTCTTAAAGTTTAGCTTAAGAAAATGCAGAAAATTTGTCGCTCATGTATTTAAAGCAGTCACCTTATTTACTTAAAGCTTTGACAAACTACTTTATCAATCCTAACTTTATGTGAAGATGTGGAAAAGGAACTCATTGGGTCAACTAGAGTATCACGCTGCACATTTTTTTGTGGCCATTCTTTCTTAACGTAAGCTAAATATTTCGTGCTTGTGCTCCCACTCACACAAAAACACGGATACTTTGTGGATCCAGATTCTGGCCCAAAAGTATGGATATTATTTTGAGATCTCATAGAGATGCCAACAATATCCGTTATATTTATTTTATTTCAGAACAGCGTAAGATTATCATATTATGTTTCTTTGAGATGCACTGAGTGAGCAACAGGTAGTGAGGCATAAGTATTACTATTGTGCAACAAGACACCCTTCAGACTTCTCTTAGAACAATCAGTAAATAACCGCCATAATATGGAATCGTAATCAACTCCCAGTTTCTCGACTACTTCAGGAATATTAGTACAATACACCAGTGAGCCCTCTTGACAAAAATATTCCACGAAATCTTTTTCGCGATGCCTATACCACGAAAATGTGGTACCTGGAGCCAATATATTGGTGGGGTGTGGAATAGCATTATGTTGTTTTATATGCCATTAGAGTGAAAACTTTGTCTTTTTGCTAGCAGTTGCCGCTAGGGCATCTATGCCATTTCGTTCGTTGCAATCCTGGCCTGCACGCTGGAGTTTGTTTTGGTTGGATCGGGGAGAGCAGCATATGTGCCTCCTGATGAGAGACTAATAAGTTTCGAAACCGGTAGAGGTGCTTGCGGCACTCTCTGATTGGACTAGAATATGGTTCGGCTGTATTTTCGTTTTGCAACGAAATTGAAAATGGTTGTTCATTTTTGATTTACATTTACTCTGTGTGGAGTATGAAGGGAACCATTCTCGTTGGAACTTTACCGCGCCGAGCAGATGGGACGTGAATTGTAGATTGTAGAATTCCCTCATCTTCCTTAGTCTCAGCATCCGTATGGCTTGCAAATTGTAGAAGCCTCGGAGGTGTAACCAGAGAAGGTTCCCATTGTTTTCATTCTGGCGGGGTGTGGAATAGCATTATGTTGCTTTATATGCCATTAGAGTGAAAACTTTGTCTTTTTGCTAGCAGTTGCCGCTAGGGCATCTATGCCATTTCGTTCGTTGCAATCCGGGACTGCACGCTGGAGTTTGTTTTGGTTGGATCGGGGAGAGCAGCATATGTGCCTCCTGATGAGAGACTAATAAGTTTCGAAACCGGTAGAGGTGCTTGCGGCACTCTCTGATTGGACTAGAATATGGTTCGGCTGTATTTTCGTTTTGCAACGAAATTTAAAATGGTTGTTCATTTTTGATTTACATTTACTCTGTGTGGAGTATGAAGGGAACCATTCTCGTTGGAACTTTACCGCGCCGAGCAGATGGGACGTGAATTGTAAATTGTAGAATTCCCTCATCTTCCTTAGTCTCAGCATCCGTATGGCTTGCAAATTGTAGAAGCCTCGGAGGTGTAACCAGAGAAGGTTCCCATTGTTTTCATTCTGGCGGGGTGTGGAATAGCATTATGTTGCTTTATATACCATTAGAGTGAAAACTTTGTCTTTTTGCTAGCAGTTGCCGCTAGGGCATCTATGCCATTTCGTTCGTTGCAATCCGGGACTGCACGCTGGAGTTTGTTTTGGTTGGATTGGGGAGAGCAGCATATGTGCCTCCTGATGAGAGACTAATAAGTTTCGAAACCGGTAAAGGTGCTTGCGGCACTCTCTGATTGGACTAGAATATGGTTCTTCTGTATTTTCGTTTTGCAATGAAATTGAAAATGGTTATTCATTTTTGATTTACATTTACTCTGTGTGGAGTATGAAGGGAACCATTCTCATTGGAACTTTACCGCGCCGAGCAGATGGGACGTGAATTGTAAATTGTAGAATTCTTTCATCTTCCTTAGTCTCAGCATCCGTATGGCTTGCAAATTGTAGAAGCCTCGGAGGTTTAACCAGAGAAGGTTCCCATTGTTTTCATTCTGGTGGGGTGTGGAATAGCATTATGTTGTTTTATATGCCATTAGAGTGAAAACTTTGTCTGTTTGCTAGCAGTTGCCGCTAGGGCATCTATGCCATTTCGTTCGTTGCAATCCGGGACTGCACGCTGGAGTTTGTTTTGGTTGGATCGGGGAGAGCAGCATATGTGCCTCCTGATTAGAGATTAATAAGTTTCGAAACCGGTAGAGGTGCTTGCGGCACTCGATGATTGGACTAGAATATGGTTCGGCTGCACCGAGAGAAAAAAATTCTTGACATAAAGAATCTTTATTAATATTTAAGAAAGATCGACTTGGCATATTGCCTAAGAAATATATCTTTGTATGTAAGATATAATTTTCTAAAATATTTCAAATAAATTTTATTATAGCCAAAGAAATATATCTTACACATGATTGAACTATCACTTTCTGGCAAACTTCAAACCCATTTATCAGAAAGAGATTACACTTGATGTTAATTAATTTTATTAGTCATAAAAATATATTTTCTACACATAACAAAACTATTCTTTCTGAGCAATAATATTTCTTAGTAAGGAATATTATTATTTTACTATTATAATTAATGTATTTAATGTTAAGAAATATATTTCGCAGAGATAAACGTATATTTAGAGTTAAGTTAATATTTCTTGAAAATAAAGTGATATTACATACGGCAAAATAAATCATTGTGTTAAGGTAAAATCATTATTTATTAATAAAACAAGATATAAAACGTTATTATTACATACAAATATTTTCTCCACTCTTAAACCACTGGCTTCTACACAACAATAAAAGGATGGAGAGGCAAATCCAACTTCCTCAAATTTTCCTTCTTTTGTTAATAGCACTTTGTATATCAGCAATTCACTAAAACAAAATCGTTATGTAGAAAGAGTAAACTTACTTTAATAATTTTTTTTTATAAAGACATAGATATTTATTTTAACAAAAGGAAATAAAAAAAACAAATACACGGCCCCACATAAGAACTATTAATACTAATAATAATCAATCATATTTAGTTCAAACATGGCATTATTTAACCTACACATCTTTGTTTATTTTTTTCTTTTTGTTAATGAAGTATTAATTATTTATCTGTATAATATTAAGTCACACAATAAACATTGTTTAGCTAAAACAAGAGGGAAAATACAAACAATGTAAAAGATTGAAGCAGACATAATAATATTTATGTAATTTTCTTAATTTTTTTAATCTAAAAGAGACAGCATACCTAATCATTAAGAAATTTTATTACGGGAAAGTATTATTAGTTTACATCTAAGTCATTTAATACATATTAACTAATTCACGGTTTTCGGCAATAACATTTCTTAACCATAAACATCTATTTCTTTTAGACTAACTGATTTCTTTATCTCAAATAAATTAACAGAAAACATCCTCAGCGTTGCACCCGCCATGTTTAATATAGCGTTGTATTGTATATTTTTATAGAAGACGATACATTCAAGAAACCTATTATAGTTGATACATAAGTATACACATTTTTAAAAAGGTACTTACATGTATGAAGTTCTACCATTTTTGGAAGGCCCCATTTTTCTAACCAGTTGGTTAATAACTCCTTTCTTAATATTGTTCTGAAGCTATATATTATATCATTCTGTCCCAGCTTTAAATTGTGGCATATTTCCCAGTTAGAATAATAAGCTCCTTTATTTCAGAGTCGTCCATCATTATACCTAAAAAGCATATAAAGATACTATTATGTTTCTTTTTTAACCATTCGGATACGCAACAATATTATTATTACATCTTAAATTACTCAATTTACTTTTATTTAATACCTATATATGTACGTACCTTCAAAATATCCGTTAATTTTTAAAGAACACCAATAAATCAAAAATCCATCTATATGAACATGAACATATCACGCCATCTTGACAAACACTGACGACTAAATCATAAATAGTTAATCTGCGCAATTCTTTAGTGGAAGAAAATATATTTGCAAGTAACATTTCGGCATTAATGACAAAGTTTTTATTTTATAACCACAGTTACTACAGAGGGTATTTCTGAAGAATTATTTCTTGTGGTTTAAAATATTTATTTGACTGCAAGAAAATTTCTTGTTCACAAATATAAATATGGATTAACTTAACATTATATTTCTTATACTACAAAATATTTGTAGTTTTCAATTTAAGAAATAAAAACTTTAGGATAAGAAAATTAAATGTAACCATTAATGCATATCTTAGTATTGAAGAAATTATCTGTAAGAAATTATTGAGTTGTGTTTAAAAAACTCGTTTCTTCATATGTGAACCGGTATGTTTAAGTTAGTAGGATATGTTAACTTTTAAGAAATATTGCTCAAAGAAATCGGTGTTTTAGGAGAAAAGAAATTGTTCTCTCGGTGTGTATTTTCGTTTTGCAACGAAATTGAAAGTGGTTATTCATTTTTGTTTTATCCTTCAGTCGTGATTCTTAGATTTGTGCAGCATCCTTCGATAGGCCAAGTCTCTCACTAAGTCATTTAGTTCAGCTTGGATGAACTTTGGAGGTTGGTCTATATCAGGATTGAATTCGTCTTCATCCGATTTCTCGTTTTAAATTTCATCTAATGGTTGCTGTTGGATGGTGTGAAGAAAAGGTGGGGGAATGAGGAATTCAATTTACGAGACATTAATAAGGTACTTGTTTGCGCTAGTATATAATATCTCAAGTTTTTTTTTAATTTTTTGAAACATTTTGACTTGATGTGCAGTGTTGCTATTCAAATAAAATTCACATATTGTATTAAAATATCTTCTATCAATCTATCAAGTATTTTAAGTTTGAGCTAGTACATAATAACTCACACGATTTTTTAATTCTGCGAAAAATTTTGATGTGATGGGCTTAAACCGAATTCATATTCAGAATCAGCGTATCCGTATTAGCTAAGGACAGTTGTCAAACTCAAAACACCAAAAATCATGTCGGCCTGTGTAATTGCTGCATTGACAGGGACAAAGGGATTCAACTACTATATTTATGACTTTGTTTTATAGATGCTTAAGATTTGCTGAATAAACGCTAAACATTTAAACAAGAGTGTAAGGTTGTAAAGATCATTAACCTTATGTCCAGTATCCCCTTATTTATTTTTATTATTCTCAAGTTTTGCTTCCATCTCGAATGGTCATCCATGATAGTTGTGTCAGTGGGTATCCCCATTGATCTTAAATCGGACCATGTTATCTGTCCATCGCATTTTTGGACATCCTAAGGGCCTTTTTTCTCTGGGGGCTTCCACTCAGATCAGCGCCGCGTTTAGGTCAATTGACGCCCTAGGCAATTCTCTAGTAGCCGCCCTTCAACCATGTACCATTTTTGCGAAAAAAAAAATTGCAGAAATTTGCAAAAACACTGAAAATGGATTTAAACTACGATGTGCGTATACCTATAACAGAAAAAATTGTCATTCCAGTTCGATTACATCAGAGACATGTTTTCAAAAAAGACTTTTCAAAAAAATTTTTTCTTGACAATATCGAAAAATTGCACGTTCTTGCGTCATACTTGATGAGAAATTATTTTTAATTCTTGACATTTTCGAAAATGACCTTACATCGGACACGTTGGCACCTGGGATGCACAAGTAAATGTGCAAATCAATGTCAAAATTAGGGAAAATATCTTTCAATCCACTTGGTGCAGTCACTGAAGGTTTTCACCTCCGATATAGTTGAACCTCCATCAATTTTCATGAAAATTGGTGAGTAGTTAGAGGATACCTCAAGGAACAAAGGTGATATGATGCCAACTTGCGCTTTTACCGTGGTGGTGAATGCCACCCCTTCTCGAGGATGAAAATTATTTTTTTTTAATAATTCCATAAATCAATATAGAGACAAATTCTAAGCAAAATTTGTTATATAAAGTTATTAATATAAATCAATACTTTTTGAGTTATTAAAGATCAAAGATCTTATTTTTTCGTAAAAAAATGCATATTTTAAAGCTGTTTTTGACATAGAACTTAATAACTATATAACCTTTTACAAAAAACTTATTATTATCAAAATTGAAGATAATAAAAAGCTGAATACACTCCTTGCTTAAAGAACTAAACTAATGTTAATTCAAAGTGAGTTGTGGTTAATTGAATGTATATTTTTTCGAGTATTCAAGCAAGTACTCAAATCTAAGTATTCAAGCTTTAATAACGGGAAAAAGATGCATTTTATTAAATATACCTATACTAAACACTTGTCAAAGTACTTCGGAGTACCTATCAAATGAGCTCCAGTAGAAGTCAATATGATCACAATTAAGCAAGTTATGATGAAAATAAGAGAACCCTTTAGAATTTTTAGGAAAAAGTGAAAAATAAAACATACTTACGCCATTTCCACAAAAATTAAAATTTATAGTAATCCTTAGAAGAATTTCTTTATATTAGCATAAATAATGATTTCAACCATTTTGACTGGTTTAGAATACATATTAAAAAAGATATAATTTAAAAAAATCAGAATTTGCAAAATTATCTTAATTTTTATTTTCTTTTGATAATAACTCCAAAAATACTAAATATGCGTAAAAAGTCATAAATGTATAACCAAATTTTAGTTTTCTCTGTATCAAATATTTTAACTTTATATAACTATATAAAACTATAGGGTTTTTTATATAAAACTATAGGTCCAACTTTTTTGGAAAAATTCTTAAAAGATAAATTTTGAAAAATATTTGGTGCATACATTTTAATGCTATCAACTTGTTCGGGTGCTCATTTGATAGTTATTTCTAAGTACTTTGACAAATTAATGTTTAATATGGTTATGTTATAAAATGCATAATTTTCCCGTTATTTAAGCTTGAATACTTAGATTTCGGTACTCGGCAAAAAAAATATACATTAAAACATATAACTCACTTTTAGTTAACATTAAAAGGTCTTTTCAGTAAGGAGTTTACTTCATTTTTTATTAGATTCAATTTTAGTAGTTAATAACCTTTTTGTAAAATCTTACATTTTTTGAGTTATTTATGAAAAATCGGTTAAAAACATGCATTTTTCTCACAAAAAATTAAAATCTTTGATTTTTAATAACTCAAAAAGTTTTGATTTCTTTTAATAACTTTATGTAACAAATTTTGCTTAGAATTTGCCCCTCTATCGAATTCTGGGGATATTTTTAATAAAATAATTTTCACTCCCGAGAAGGGGTGGCATCAACCCCCAGGGTAAAAACGCAAGTTGACACCATGTCACCTTTGTTCCTTGAGATATCCTCTAACCACTCACCAATTTTCATGCAAATCGATGGAGGTTCAACGAAATCGGAGGTAATAGCTCATATCCACCTTCAGTTACTGCACTAACTCTCTTTAAATATTAAGAGATATGTCAATTGGTCATTTTATTGTGGTATCCAAATGGTTCCGAATGCATTCATGCATGAACGATGTATCTTGGCCGTCTTTATTTTGTACCGAATTTTCATCTTCTTTAATAATTTCTTCATTGCTTAATTTTGGAAAATCTGTTAATAACACGAAAACGTTGATAAATAAGTCGATAAGATTCCAGACGTCTATTCAGGTCTCTTATCAGAGTGTCGATTATAATATAGAATGTGTGGATTTTCATCTCATCACTAGCTGAAAAGTTTAGTTCATCATCGGCCCCCTCGTCAAATTAAATTTTTCTTTTTCTCTTTCTTATTTCTTTATATGTTTTATTTGGGCACAATTTTTTGACTTCCTTGCGGTAAAGTCATTTGAAAGACCTTCATATTCTTTAATGACAGAACCCAGATCCATAATTTTTATAGACAAATATTTCTTGTACAGTATTTGTGCCGCCCCCTCATAATGTGCCGCCCTAGGCAGCTGCCTATATTGCCTAATGGATAATGCAGCCCCGACTCAGATTAGATTTGCAAGGCGGCTATTAGGAAGTATATGGATATGACTTGCCCATCTTAGACGTTGTTGTTGTGCAGTTGCAGTTTAATCTAATGGACTACGTTGCTGGTCCTATACATCTGTTTGACCTCAGTATTTGTTCTGATTCGGGTCGTGATGAGGTCCAAAGATTCTTCTGAGGATTTTTCTCTCAAAACACCGGAGTTTTCTTTCCATTGCGTTTGTCATCGTCCACGTTTCACACCCATACCGGTCTAATGAACACCGATCTAATCGCTGTCTTATATACACTGATTTTTTATGTTCGTGTTAAACGTTTAGATTTAATCGTGTATTGGAGGCTATAAACACATCCATTTGCTGCCTGGATTCTCCCTTGTATGGTTACCTCTGTGGTGATTGTCGCTGTGAGATATTTAAAGCTATCTATTTTTTCAACGTTTTATGGATCTATTGTAACATTTGCTCATCTACAAGTCATCCTGCAAGGAAAAATATTTGAAAAGCGAGGTCCAGGAAGAAGAAGAACATCCTGGTTATAGAACCTCAGAAGCTGGTTCAACATCTGTGCAGCTTTTCTGCGTTGCTGAAGTGAAGATTGCCATGATGATCGCCAACATTCCTCACGGATAGGCACATCAAGAAGAATATTGTAACATTTTGGCCTATTCGATTTCGTCTGGTTTGTCTGTTAATGCACATATATTTGGTTTTCTTTTCATTGACCCTTTGACCAGATTTTGCCGTTACCTCTAGTTTATTGAAAGTCGCTTTCACATTGGTGATTGTGTTTTCCACAATGTCGATGTTATCCACATATGCTAGTAGTAATTTTGGTCCATTTACTGTCAGTAGTTCTGTCCTAATTTGTGCTGTTAGTAGTACTTTCTCTAGTGTTATATTGAAAGGTGGAGGTGACAGCGTATAGCCTTGCTTCAGGCCACTGCTTATTTTAAACGATTCTAAGAGTTTTTTACCTATTCGTAATCTGGATCTACAGTCAATTACATATATCTTCACGAGTTGGATAAGTTTTTTTTGACACATGGCATGGAATATCCAAGAGTAGAGAACCATATCAGACAAAGTCGTAGTAAAAAAAAACAAATTAAAGGCAGATATCACAATTATTCTTACTGAAAAAAAGGCCAAGGTAGTGAATATGTAGAAGGATTTATACATATGTATGTAGAATTGTAAATATTTTACCTTAATTTTTAAGACTCCTGTACGAACTAAAAAGTTCGTGACCAGTGCTGTTAACGAGTTTATAACATGGTTAAGCCACCAAAAAAGTCGGCTAAAACCCTTTAAATGTTGTACAATTGTATAAAATTTTTATTTTAATATTAAATTGAATCTGATGTTAAAATATTCCTAGATTTAACATCAGGCAACATAGAAATCCCCACACAACACGTGAGTTGCTTGTAAAGAAGGTAGATCCTCACATTACGGACTGTTAAATATCATCTTGCTAAGCTTTAAGGCAATTGGTTGCGTTAAAACTTCCTTATGTCTATCATACTTGGTACATAGTGTTTTCAATATGCGACAAAACATCCAAATCGTAAAGCTCTCTACACATCGTAGTGAGCTGATTTTCTACTTTCAAGAGTGTGAGCCTGTACAGAAAACATATTACATATATGAAACTGCAACCCATATACATTATATGTAACCCATTCAATATTTGAAATATATTAGGTATATTACCATCGAATAAAATCGTAATTTAAAGAGGCCGTGAAATCTGATTATTCTGCGGCTCTGAAGTAGCATAGCCACCATGCTGAATGACATGATTTTTATGATTTGACATAGTCAATGTATAGTTGGATTAGAGAGGTGCAAATGTAATTTTTTAATAAAATAAAAATGGTATTCAACACAGAAATTATTAACGAATATTACTTCTACTTAGCTGTAAAAGTTAACAGCCAGACACAATACAGTGTGAATGCAAAATAAATTATTACTAATGTATTACTAATAATTTTTTAACAACACATAACCAGAGAAATACTTGCATTTTTTTAGAATCCTGAGAAAGTAATAGATATTTTTGAAAAATTTAAACACAGAATGAAAGATTACGTCATTACCGAGGGCAGAAGTACTGAAAACTTCTATGTTTATTTTAATAATTTACAGGGGTGAAAAAAAGAAAAAACTAAGAGTGATTTTTAATTTCAAATATCTCATTCAAAAGAAACTTCTTGTTTATTCAAAGAAACTTTCTGCCTTCGGTAATCATATAATATTTTATTCTGCGTTTCTTTTCAACTTAACGTTATATTAACGTTTATTATAACTTTTCAAAAATATTTATTAATTTTTCCAGGATTGGAAACAAAGAACACCATGTCCATGGTGATATTTTCCAAATCGAGCATTCGCTATCTTTGTCATACAACGCACTCAGTCAAACAGAATGTGGTGACAATACAGTGACAAACAAGGTTACTAAATATTTGACACGGCTTCAGGAATAATATTGATAGTATATTTGATAAATAATTGATTTAAAAACGTGAAATTAATGAGCGTCACAGAAAAGAGGCCACCCAAAAATGGGTCATTTTTGATGTCTTAAATTTCCTAAACCTGTTGTCCGATTTAAGTGATTTCTTTAATATGTTATAGACTTATTCTTTAACAATATCGCTATAATAATATTGTTGTTAGACAGGTAAATTGTCATTGTATACTGGGAGTACCAATCAAACTGTGTTTTTTTCTCAAAGTTCACCACACCCTGTGGAATATTCTAGCATTTATAAAATACTGAAATTAAAACCCAACTATAGCCTCAGGTTTTCTTAACATTTTGTCTTTTGATTCATTCGCTTATGTTGGATAATAAAAAAGTTAGGTACTTTAACAACTAGCCATGTTCTTTATCAACACAGGGCGTCTCTAAATAAGTACAACATACTTTAAGGGGTAATTCTGCATGAAAAACTAATGACTGTTTGCTTTATTAACATATGTCCGCAAATGCTTCGCTTTCGAGATACGGGATGTTGAATTGTTTCTTACAAACTGACGATTTACTTATTGCCCTAAAATCGGTTGAAATATGCAAATGAAATTTGGTAGTATCTAAGAGGTAGTTATTGCGCATTTTTTGACATGCAACTAAAAATTTTATATATATTCTCCATTGGCGCGCATACGGCTCATATTACCCGTATGCACGCCAGTGGTGAATATAAAATTCTTAATTGTATATCAAAAAATGCGCAATAACTACCTCTTAAAACCTACCAAATTCCATTTGCATATCTGAACCGGTTTTAGAGCAATAAATAAATCGTCAGTTTGTAAGATAATTTCAACATCCCGTATCTCGGAAACGAAGCATTTGCGGACATATGTTTATAAAGCAAACGGTCATTATTTTTTTATGCATAATTGCCCCTTAAAGTTTGTCGCACTTGTGTAGAAACACCCTGTATTGATAAAAAACATGGCTAGTTGTTAAAGTAGCTAATTTTTATTATCCAACATAAGCGAATGAATAAAAAAACACAATGTTAAGAAAACCTGAGGGTATAATTGGGTTTTAATTTCAGTATTTTATAAATGCTAGAATATTCCACAGGGTGCGGTAAACTTTGAGAATAAAAGACAGTTTGATTGGTACACCCGGTATACAATGACAATTTACCTGTCTAGCAACAATATTATTATAACGATATTGTTAAAGAATAAGGGTATAACATTTTAAAAATATCACTTAAATCGAACAAGAGGTTTAGGAAATTCAAGACATCAAAAATGACCCATTTTTTGGGTGGCCTCTTTTCTGTGATGCTCAGTGTAGTAAGTTACTTATTGTTTATTATTTGTGAAAGATCCAAGCACAGAATACACCATGGTATATTCTGTGATCCAAGTATTTTGTTGTTAAGGATGTTCAAAATTTATCTAAGCGTTCCATAATAGCAATATATTATTAAAAATCACTTTATCACTTTTTCTAGATTATTAGTTTTTATTGTACATTATATAAATTATTGTAATCACTGAAACATAGTTAGTGAAAAAATAATCCTATTAGTTAACTGAGTTAACAATTAAGAGACTATTGAAGTAACGGCTATCGAAGAACTTTAAAAAACTGAAAGAAATAACCATCTCTATGTTGATGATGATAATGGCATTGTCAACTAATGTGTATATCTCCATACCAGTGAGAATTTTACTACACGCAATTTGCCGTTTAAACAAAGAAAAAGTAGGGATAGCTGTAAAATATTTACACCTATACTCTTATATCTTTGAGTTTTTTAATGTCAGAATAAAAACATGAACACTTAAATCCCATCTGTAATTGGATATTTAATTAAAATTACAATGGACCTTAACAAACCCGCGCCTGTCTAATCCGGCTCCCTATCTCAGTCGATCGTACATACATAAAAATTTAGGCAAACCTTCATTAATATAATGCATAATTGGACAGGTTGTAATTTGTACGTGCCATCACTTTATTATGCTCTATGCGTATTGAGTTTATTTGACTATGTTTGACTATGAGAGGATTCATTGTTATTTACTGTTTATTCATTGTTTCTCACATTTACCTACCTAATAATGGCTTTAAAATCCCAAAAGAACAAGCACACACCATTGAAAATTAAATAAAGAGAGATATTTTGGACTGCTTAAATTGTAATGACTATCTTCTTCTTTAAGTACCGTGCCCAAATTTTTAGGCGTGGGTAGCTTCCATAACAATTTGCCGATACCGTTCTCGATCTTGTGCGGCATGTAACAATTGATCTGCTGATAAGCCAGTCCATTGACGGAGGTTTCGGAGCCATGAATATTTCTTTCGACCAATTCCTCTTTTTCTGTCGATCTTTCCATTGAGTATTAACTGCAGCATCCTGTATCTGCTACCACTCATTATATGCCCCAGATATTCAAGTTTTCTCTTTTTTATCATCTTCCTTAAGTCACCTTCGCCTTGACCTACTCTGTTTAAAACTTCTCTGTTAGAAATGCTTTGAAATATTCTGAGCATTCTACGATACGACCACATCTCAAAGGCTTCAAATTTGTTCATCATGTTAACCTTCATGATCCAGGTTTCACATCCATATAGTAATACAGGATACACATAACATTTTAGGAACTTGATTCTTAGTTGTAAGTTCAGCTGAGAGTTGCTGAGAACAGACCTAAGTTTCATAAATGCTCCTCTTGCAATTTCTATACGAGTTTTAATTTATTCATCCGGATTTAGTGTCTCGTTTATCCAACATTGTAGGTATTTAAAATGGTTAACTTTTGTTATTGATTCATCACTGACAATTAGTTGCATAGGGCCGACGTCTTGTTTGTGCATCTCCGATCGTAACACTGCGATGAATGACATCATAAAAAACTGTACCATGCAAAATAATAGCGTTGGTTTCCAAGGATGCGTTGGAAGCCACCGCTTGCTGAGCTTGCACATTCCATTGCCCCAGTGAAGAACCTTGAATTTTTCACCGTAATCTGACGTAATTCATCGCAGTGCTACGGTCGCTGCTTGTCGGTGCCGCTTTCGAGGAAACCCAGGCTTTAGTCCGTTGTTGGAGCATTCCCTAGTGACTCGATCTATAAGGAATTGAAGATCTTCGATATTTTCAGCCATGATCGCGGTGTCGTCTGCATATCTGATGTTGTTAATAGTTTCACCCCCGATTCGAACTCCACATTGTACTTCCAAGGCTTTATTAAAAATTATTTCTGAGTATACGTTAAACAAAGTTGGGGATAACACACTACTCTGTCTGACACTTTTTTGAATGCAAATTTTGTCTGTTTCTTTGCCGTCTACCAGAATAGAAGCTTCTTGATTCCAATATAGATGTTGTAAAAGTCTCAGATCTTTATCATCTATTCCAATCATTTCTAGATATTGAAACAACCTATCATGTTGAACTCTATCAAACGCCTTCTCAAAATCTATAAAGCAGACGTAAATTTGTTTCTGTACTTCCCATGATCGTTGAAGTAATGTTAACATTGACAACAAAGCTTCCCTTGTTCCCAATCCTTCTCTGAAACCGAATTGTTTGTTTCACATTGTCTCTTCACATTTCTGCTTGATTCTATTAAGAATTATCTTAAGAAGTAGCTTGAGAGAGTGGCTCATGAGACTAATTAGTCTAAAGTCTTTACATGATGATGTATCAGGTTTTTTTGGGAGTGGAATAAATGTAGACTCTAACCATATCTGTGGCATCATTCCAGCCTCGTATATATGGTTATAAATGTTTGTTAGTTGTGAGACATTGTTGTCATCCAGAAGTTTGAGCCAGTCTAATGGTATTTGGTCAGGGCCTGGAGATTTCCCATTTTTGCTCTGTTTGATGGCTTTCTCTACTTCCGCTTTTAAAATACTAAAACCAGTATTCATATACTTTGTGGTGTTAAGTGGTGGCCTCGTGTCCAGGAAGAGCTCTTTTATATAGTTAGTCCATTCTTCCTTTTTTTCATCTAAGTCGAGAATTATTTTACCTTTGGAGTTTGTCATGAAGTGAGGAGTTCTTTTTCTCTGGTGTAGGTAATTTCTTTAAGCTTGTTATGTATATTAAACTCGTCATGTTTTCTTTGTAGTTCTTCCATTTCACGGCATCTTTGTTCCATCCAGTCCTCTTTTGCTCGGTTAATCTCGTATCTTATTTGTCGATATATCTCTCTATACCGAATCTCGTCTTTGTTTTTCCAATTTCTTCTTTGTTGAATAAGGTCTAGTATTTTATCGGTCATCCAATCCTTTTCCTTTATTGGGTCTTTTTCTTTATTCAAAACTTCGTTTGCTATGGTGACCATGGCGGAATTCATGATATCTAGATTTTGACCGATATTTTCTTGTTCAGATCTTTCTAACTGTTTTTTAATCTCACGATTTATCTTATTTCCGAACTCATCTGCTATTACGGCATTTCTTAGGAGTCGAATATTAGGTTTCTTCTGCGTTGTGGGGGCTTTTATTCTTTTTAGTTTTAGTTTGAATCCAGCACAGAGCAGAATATGGTTAGTTGCTGCGTTTGCACTTGGGTATATTTTTGGAGATGTAATACTGTTTCTTAACCTTCTATTAATGACAATGTATTCAATTTGATTTCTGACTATCTTTCCCCTTTGATCAGCTGGAGATTTCCAGGTATATAGTCGTCTTTTAGGTTGCTGAAACAAAGTATTTGCTATAATGCATTTCTCTTCTTGGCAGAACTGTATTAGTCTTTGCCCTCCTTCGTTCCTTTCTCCAAGTTCATACTTTCCGGTTATAGCTTGTGTGATTTCGGCACCGACTTTTGAGTTGAAGTCTACCATAATAATTGTAGCTTCATGTTTTTTTGTGCTCCGGAGAATTTGTTTAATTTGGCTGTAGACTTGCTCAATTTCTTCATCTGATTTGTCAGCTGTTGGTGCATAGACTTGTATTATATTAATATTCAGTAGTTTATTTTGCAGCTGAATCATCATGATACGATCATTGAAGGGGACGAAATTTCGGATACAGTTACGAATTTCTTCTTTGACAATGATTGCAACTCCGTTACGTCTGGGTCCTTCTGTCTTTCCCGAGTGGTATACAATGTATCCATTACTCTCAAATATGTTTGACCCTAGCCATTTCGTCTCGCATATACCTAGGATAGAAATGTCTAGTCTGGCCATTTCTAGCTGAATATTTTGTAATTTCGCACCTTCAAACATAGTTGTTACGTTCCACGTAGCTATCTTGTGGATTTCCACGACACGGGGTTTTCGTGTGTTGGCGATCTGAGAGGCCCCGTAGTCTGGTTGTGATCTTCCTCCCCTGCCGGATCTTGAATTCCGAAGTCCATGATCATTAAATATGTGTATAGTTTCCTTATCTGTCATGGGAAGCTGTACTAGAGATATCCACAAGGATCTTTAATGAAGTGGTTCTCCTGGCTTTCTACATCCTGATGCCGTTGACCATTTCCTGGTTCCTTCGCCTTTGTCAAGATCTTGGTCAACCTTTAAATTTTTTTACTCTTGTCTTCAATAATTATGGTTGTACTTATTTTAGGTTTAGAACACTGATGATGCTCTCTTTAGAGCGAAAACGTTCTGTCTGTTAATGTAGCCCTTTATTGGGGTTTTAATAAATATACCTTTTACACAGAAGTCTTCCTTCAATTTTTGTAATTAATGGTATACAGCCAGTTATGGGAAATTTTTGTTTATGGATTTTATTCTAATTGTTTATAAGTAAGCAAAAAATCGACATGTTTTTGCAAAATAATTTTACACTGTTTAAAATTAATTTTTGTCATTTTTTTTAATTAAGTTAATAGTATGAATGTTCTTCTTTCATAAACTGTCGGAAGTATTACTGTAACGTCATAATTTTCTGACTTATAGTGTTACAAGGAAATGAATTTGGGATAAACAAATTAAATAACTTTTAAACTATTTGATTAATTGCTTTTAAATTTAGGATATGATTTAAGCACCAGAAGTCTCAATATTTCGTGTAATAAGAAGGTTCTAAGTTAATTTTTACATAAGTTATGAATATTTAAAAAAAAACTTAAAATTTATGATTTATTTTGCAATTTTCTAAGCAACCAATAAGGATAGACATATTCAGCGAACTCCATATTGAAGTTTTTTATACGATTTTTAAGTTTTTTACTCTCAAATTTATTTAAAATGCGTCAATTTTTGGTAGTAGGCGAAAAAAGCGAAAATTTACCGTTTTTTGATCTTCATTTGTTTATAACTATGTATCATCAAAATCGGCTGCAGGAAACATGTAGGTGATTATTATAGATGTCCAATGTCCATGCTACTCAAAAAATTTGGTTTCAGCCTGGAGGGGGATGTGTCACGAGAAAAATCTTATTTCTCTGGACTATAAGGCGTAGGCGAAAATTTCGCGCCAGTATGTTGTAAATATTTTTTTCGAATCCTGAGAAAACTTTTAAATATTTTTGAAAAATTTATACGCATAATTAAAGATTACATTATTACCGAGGGCCGAAAGTCCCTTGGGATAACCAAAAAGTTTCTTTGGATGAGGTATGTGAAATTAAAACTGTATCTTATTAAAATAAACATTCTAGAAGTTTTCAGGCACTTTCGGCACTGGGTAATAATGCAAACTTTAATTCTGCGTTTAAATTAAAAAATACTTATTAGTTTCCTAAGGATTCGAAAAAATGAATTTATTTAATAGTTATTTATGATGTAAGTGTTAAAAGTACAATTTTAAGGCACGAATGTGAAAGTTTGCAGAATGAGCGAAGCGAATGAGTGCCTTAAAATGTACTTTTTAACACGTATATCATACAATATTTTTTCTACAAACGTCTTATATATCAACAATTATAATTTATTCATTCTCAATCACAGGACAATATCTACAAAAACTTTTACTTGAACTTTACTGACATTCCATTTTTATATTTTTCTTGACATTACATCAAAACTGCTTATACTGTCAATACGTAAATCATAACAACTATAGAATAACATCTTACTTTTATTGTTGTATATTCTAACAAATTTTAATAGTTTTTTTCTACAAACGTGTTAAAAATGCAATAATACAGTATAAATTAAATTTAAAAAAATCTTCTTAACCACCTTTTTCAAATTGCTCAAGTTGTACTATTAATATTAATGTTAATGAATAAAATATAAATATTTTGACGTTTCACAATTTGACAATTCACTTTTAACTGCAGTGCCTTAAAAATTTTAAAGCACTAGTGCTTTAAAGTAGCATTTTTAACGCTGCTATAGAGTGCTAAAAATTGCATTTTTAACACGGTTGTAGTAAAACACATTAAAACACAATAAAAGCATTTTTGTACCTCTTTTACAATAATTTTAATGTCTGCGTTATTTCTTCTGTAGCAAGTTTGTTTGGGTAATAATGCTGCTGTACAAACATGTCACAGTTTTGTTGGGTTTAAAGTCACTAAAGTGAGCAGATAAAAAAATGTGAGACACGTTTTTAATCATACACAATATGTACATATACAGGGTGTTTGGTAAAAAATGGGCCATAGCTTAACCTTAGATTCCTGAGCTTAAGAGGATCGGTACGTATTTTCGGCTGCAATGCTATTCAAATGGGGATTCATTTTTTTCGAATCCTGAGGAAACTAATAAGTATTTTTGAAAAATTTAAACGCAGAATGAAAGATTACGTTATTAGCGAGGGCCGAAAGTCCCTGAGAACTTCTATAATGTTTATTTTAATAAGTTACAGGGGTGAAAAACTAAGAGAAAATCTAGTGTGATTTTTAATTTCAAATATCTTATTCAAAATAAACTATTTATTTATTCTAAGGGACTTTCGGCCCTCGATAATAATTTAGTCTTTCATTCTGCGTTTAAATTTTTCAAAAATATTTATTGGTTTTTTCAGGATTCGAAAAAAATGAACACAATGCCGTGGTAATATTTTCCAAATCTATCTTTGTCTTACAACGCACTCAGCCGAATATAATATTGTCAGTCAGACACTGACAATCAGTGACAATTTTAAATATTTGACATTGCATCAGGAATATTTTGAATTATTGATTAAATATTATTGATATATAGTGTATTTGATAAATAATTGGTTTAAGACGTGAACTTAATAAAAAGTTATTTATTGTGTATTATTTGTGGAAGATCCAAGCAGAGGATACATCAGGATAATATATTCTGTGATCCAAGTATTTGTTGTTAAATATGTTCAAAGTTGTAAGCGTTCCATAACAATATATTATTAACAAATCACTTTAACACTTTTCCTCTTTTCTCGATTGAGTATTAGTTTTTGTTGTACAAATAAATTATTACAATTACTGAATACATAGTTAGTGAAAAAATTATCACATTTATTAACTCAATTAATAATTTGCAATTATAAAAATAACAGTCATCCAAGAACATTCAAAACCCATCTCATTAAATTAATGACATTTTCAAGGAGAATGACATTCTAGTAATGTTTACATATCCATACCAGTGTGAATTTTACTAGACGTAATTTGCCGTGTAAAGACAGAAAAAGTAGGGATACACGTAAAATATTTGCGAATTATGTACCCATAGTGGACAATTCGACGTAGATCTCAGGATCGAATTGTTTTGTAATGCCCCTTTGTCCGCTTCTTCTCGATCGACGATGGTAAATAAATGTTTGAGTGTGGAGAAAAAATATGGTTTTATTGACAGCTACGTCATTACACTATAGATGATGTTCAGGTAATTTCTATGATAGACTGCCTTTAATGACAGCTACTGATAATAATTACACTCGGCGTAACTTCTAATAACGACTTACGCACTTGTTAACGAGGTAACTATTTCAATTAGACTGCAACCCAAAATAGTCCCCTTGGTAAATTTATAATCTCGTCAAAATATGCAATTCATCAATAAGTTGCATGACAACCGAACTACGGACCTTGCGTTTTGAAAGGTTGCAACTACAGTTTAAAGGAAGCTATTGCAAAACTTAAAGTTCAATTGGAAAATACATTATTTGGCAATTTACTAAGTTTGCAGGTTCAATGGACTCTAATTATTAAAATATTACTCGATGTTTCCCAATGTTTCAATTATACATGGTGAAACTATAAAAGTTTAGGAAGTTAAGAAAAAATGTGAGATTACAAATTAAGGGATTACTTTGAGATTGAACACATAGCCTTAAAATAGGTCGATTTAAGCTAACTTACCTTAGTACGAAAGTTGATAATAATCGAAATACATCATGTCAAAGTTAAACTTTTTTTTATTTATTCTTGAATATGTATTTCCTGACAGGCATGGGATAACAACAATAAATTTGGCACGCTGGGTTTTTTTTGCTGAGAAATCTAAATTCGCTACCAAAAGTGATGTATTACCCAGAGGACTCCACATACGTCTTTCAGCGCTCATTTAATACGTTCAATTTTTTTTATCTTCCACTCTACATACTTTTTGAATCAAAATTTTTATTCTCTTAATATTTTTACTTAAAAAAGGTATACTACATTCATCTCGCTAACTTTAACGCTTTTCGAAATAAACGCATTTTAAATCTGCGATACAACATAATTTTTTGCATAATATCATTGTAGTTACACCCGAAAAATAAACTTGAAACCATTTATGTCATTGCATCGCAAATTCCATTTGAAGACATTTGCGATAAATTTTTGTAAATTTTTATGGTTTCAATTTATTTTTCGGGTGTAACTACAATTATATTATGCAAAAAATTATGTTGCCTTGGAGATTTAAAATGCGTTTATCTCGAAAACGGTTGAGTTTAGCGAGATGAATGTAGTATATGTTCTTAAGTAATAATATTAAGAGAATAAAAGTTTTGATTCAAAAAGTATGTTGAGTGGGTAATAAACAAAATTGAACCTATTAAATGAGCGCTAAAAGGCGTATGTGGCGCCCTCTGCGTATTACATCATTTTTGGTGGCAAATTTAGATTTTTCGTCCCAAAAACCCCCGTTTGCCAAATTTTGTGTTATTATCCCATGCCTGTGAGGAAATGTTCAAAAATAAATAAAATAAAATTTTTTGACACCCTGCAGTGTGGTTATTATCAACTTTCGTACTAAGGTAATTTAGCTTAAATTGACCTATTTTAACCTCAGGAATCTAAGATTAAGCTATGGCCCATTCTTTACCAAACACCCTGTATAAATACGAACACTCATGCACATACAGACAATCAAATGAAATACATAGAAAGAATGCAGAATCACACAGAATATTCAGAATTTGATGTAGCTTAGAGCATAAAATATCACCCTCGGATCTTTTCAGCCAAAGCGTGGTTGTTACCTACAACCCATGGCAAAATATGTCAACCTCATATGTCACTTTTGAAAAGACACCACTTCCTTAACATTTTGACAGATATACACTCTTTTTAACACAATGTCGTTAATAATCTTTTTAAAAACGTTTTGCGGGGTGGAAATCGAAAGTCAATATTTTAGACAAAAATTTAATTGTCATTATGATCAGCTATAGTCGTGTGCGTGTGTGTGAAAAGATGACTTGGATGCAGGTCCGTTGGCCACAGATTTTTATTTTATTTTTACTTTAATTTAATATTTTTGTTATATTTATACCTACATATTTCATTTAAATAACTATATCATATTTGGTTTTTTTTAAGTAGTTTATGAGTAATTTAATTATTTCCATTTCATGACAACTTAGTAGATAGTCTATAGGTACTAAAGTATATCAACTGTAGTTTATTTATTAAAGGTTTTTGCTTAAAATTTGCTCCAAATAAAGAACAGCTTGAATTGACATGAAATTTGGCATACACACGCATAAACATGTCAAAGAAAAAAAGTAATATTGTGCTTATCTGTGATTTGAGGCGCTCAGAGCAACAGTTGCCTAAGCCACAAATTGAGAATTTTTAGATTAATATATCAATAAAAGCAGCAACATTAAATCTTCGGTTTAAAAAGGGTCTACACAACCTACCTCTATATTTGGCTAAATGGCGCTACATAATTTGTATCGCCATGCCATAAGCATAATGGAAATACGAATTCAAAGATTGTATTTATCTCAAAACTTCGTTTTTGGGGTTAGGCCACTGTTGCTCTGAGCGCCTCATTTTGTCCTGGGTGTGAGTTTCGCCAATTCTCGGGGGTGAAAAAATATACGTTTAAAATAAGACCGGAAGTGGATAAACTAACTAATTCTAAGCAAATTTTGTTCTTTGGGGTTTTTTCAATAAGTTAATACTTTTTGAGTTTCTGAATATGTTCTTTTTTCAAAAAAACAGATTTTTAGACTATTTTCGTAAATAACTTAAAAATAAGTATTTTGTCGAAAAAAATATTCTTAACAAAGTCTTAACAAAGTCTTAACAAAATGTAGCCTAAAAGTCACCCCCTAATTAGCATCTCAAATGAACCTATTCGTTACCATTTCACAAGTTACTTTAAGTACTATAGTATGTATGTATTGTTTATATGATTTCTAAGTTTCATCGGTTCAAAATTCTTATTTTCGAAAAGGCCGTAACTGACAGGGCTTGTACTAGTACACTTTAGAAAACCAAAAATATTCATTTTTCGAGAATTTTTTTCTCAGAAACTTTATTAAAAATAAACATAAACCTTTTTACATATTAATATCTAACTCTTAGAGAGTAGAAAATATATATTATTTTTCATTTATGCACGTACACTAAGATTGTAGAGGGCGCAAAAGTCGAGGACTCGAAAAATGATGGCGGACAGTTAATCTCAGAATTGGGATATCTGAAACAAAAAAATAGTACTGCATTTGAAAAAGAAGGTTTCTTACGTGACAATTTACCACAATATGATCAAAAAATAAAAAATAATTTTTTTTAACCATGAAAAACCGAAGAAAAATGGGCGATTTTTTCACAAAAATTTTTAAAATTTCCGTAAAATCTTTATTTTGCAGAATTTTTCACAAGCGGTGGTAAATTGTCACGTAAGAATCCTTCTTTTTTGAAATACCGTACGATTTTTTTGTTTTTAGAGATCCCAATTCTGAGGTTAACTGTCCGCCATCGGAACTACTTTTTTTCGAGCGTAAATGAAAAAAGAGCGTGTAGTGTTCCGTGCGTAAATGAAAAAAGATATTTTTTTTAGAGTTAGATATAAATATGTAATAAGTTTTATGTTCATTTTTAATAAAGGTTCTGAGAAAAAAAATCTTAGAAAAATGCTTACTTTTGGCCTTCTAAAGTGTAGGTGTATTTCGATAAAATACTTACTTAAGGTACTAGCTTTAGTAAGTATTTTATCGAAAAACACGTTTTTAGCAAAAATATAGCTTTTACAAAAGTGAAAGAAATGGTATATGCATGAGGTCTCCAGACCCAGTAGAAGCAGAGTTGTAGCTAATGAAAATAGGCTCGTATTCGTCAAATTCCAAATCGAATATTTCAACCTGAAATAACCTAAAAATTGAGCACTTTTCGGTGTTAACTCGTCATAACTTTTTTAAAGTCTTTAAAGAAATCTTTCACTTAGGGAAGGGGTGAAACTTACCCCCACAGCAAAAGTATACATCCGCACAATATCACTTTTGTTCCTTAACATGTTAGCTATGTGATCGCCTTTCATGTCACTCCAAGTTTATCGATTGTGGAGATTACTTTAATGATAACGGTGTGTTTCCAAAAATGATAACTTTATAAATACATTGCGCTTTTCTCTTTTTGTCAGAATTACTTACTCTTCATATTAGCTTTCCCAGTTAGAGTTAAATTAATATAAGATTTCCATCACATTATTATTCCCGGTAGTAATCAAAGGCAAAAACTTCTTGAGAAGACTCTGTCTTTTGGGATTTAAAATCTATACATAATATATGACATCTGGTATCTGGACCTTCCCTATAATCCTCAATATTTCGAATAATTTATCGAGCACAGATGTAGCAATTGATAGATTTTCTTACCTTTAATAAAAATAATTCAGTAGTTTATTTTTGTGTATAATACAATAATATTATGTAATATAAAATTGGTAAAATAAAATGATCTCTTTTGAAACATTACTGAAAAAAGTTTTCAATTATTTAAAATTTTAGTAAAAATACGTAGTCTAAATGTAAGCTCAGAGAAATAAAAATATTGTTATGAGCAATAATTTACTATTGTTCTGAATCTATTTTCTCGTGGCATAATAATGCCTATTTTTATTGGGAATAAGCCACATTGACTCATTCATATTGACTATTCAGACATATTATTCATTTTAAAGTAGATGACTTTAAAATAATACTGTCAATATATTTAAACTGCGTTCCTGGGACGACTTTTTTAAAGGTAGTTCACTCGATTACATGAAATCAACTTTAATTTAAGAATACCCGTCAGAAAAATCATAGCATATGATTTGTTTTTAAAAAGGCAACCACATGCAATGATGACAATGAAATTCTACCGTTAGTGATCCCATAGTAAATTATGAGGAAAAAATCTTTATGATACTATTTCAGAATGGTAAGTAAGACAAAAACAGAGTATTTGGAATGTTCATTTAAAGGCGGAGTTCCTACAACATTGGATGGTGAAAAAATTAATTAGGATCGGTATTACAACGTAAATGGGGAAATAGACGTAGATACATGTAGTAGAATTAGGGTTGGGTAGATGACGTAGAAGGATGCGAATGGGGTGTTATGTGACAGAAAAAATGAATGAAACTGAAGGGAAAAATTATATAAACATGATCTGAACTGAATATTGAGAAGTTAAAAAGAAAGAAAACAACGAATGCATGTAACGGAATTGAGAACGCTTAGATGAAGGAGTGCAGTGACAAAATACGATAAAATTAATACTGTATGTTTGAGCAAGTCTATGGGTGGCACCATATGATGCCAAAATAAGAGATCATAGGTTAAAATGGTTGAAAGCATATGAATCAGTTCCACTCACCGCAGAGCACAGAAGCCAAAGACTAGCTTGGACTCTGGAACATCGAAATTGGCAAGAAGAATGGAAATCTGTACTTTTTACCGACTAGTCTCGATATGGAAGGTATTCCAATAGTCGCCGCTTACGTGTTTGCGCTATCCGCTAGTGCCGAGAAATCGTCGACCTGTCTAGGAAACAGTGGCGGCTCGTGACCTCAGTATGCGGGTAGGCTACACATATACTTCGGGTAGGCGACAAAAAATATCCTACAGTTTGTAATACATTTTGAGCCGTCTTGCAATACTAAATGTAATCTATGAGCGCAACAATGTGTAAAAATTGCTTTTGGAGCATCTACTTTAATTTTTGATTGTAATCCGTTTAAAGAGCCAGCCATTACACTTGCACCATCGTAAAATTGAGCAATTAATTTATTTTTGTAATCATATGGCTCAATCAAGTTTGAAATTAAACTATATAGAGCGTCTGCAGATCTATTATCGCTAACATCAAAAAACCCTAAAAATATTTCTGTTACCTGACCAACTTTGTTAACAAAACGGATTGTTCAAGTACACTGTGATTTTTCGGTTATATCAGTAGTATCGTCAGCTAGTATAGAAAAAAATTGACTTTCATTAATTTCTGTTGAAATTTCATTTTTTACGTAATCGGCAAGATAATCTATTAAATCATTTTGTTTTGTTTTTGACAAACCCGTGAACACCCCTTCTATTTTTTAACATGATCCTGGATTTCCTGATCGCGTTTAACTACTAAATTAAAAATTTCTTTAAAATTACCCATGTTTGAAGAATTATGGCTCTTATCATGACCGCGAAATGTAAGTTCTTGTTTTGCTAAAAGAATTGTAACATCAATTTTTTCAACTTCTTCAATCTTTTTCAACTTCTTCATTATATATCTTATTAGATAGAGAAATATGTCCAGCGAAAGCACTGTCAGTAGTTTGTTTATTTTTTTTCTAACCGTTTTAAATCTAAGCAATTGTTTAAACGTTCTTTCGAAGATTCATGTTTTTTTACACTAGCTGATAAATTTTTCAAATCTGAATATCCCTGACTCACCCAAACATTTTGCTTCAAATTTGAGAGCAACAGACAAGGCCAACAGAAAAGTGAATTTTTAAAATAACTTTCGCTTAGCCATTTATGATTTTCATACCATATTGTTTTAAACGATCTCGAAAATGGTTGATTGTCTTATCTGTGGATAAAATTGTTAAATTTTGTAAAGGCCGGCCCATTGAAATAATTACTAATCTTTCTTGATTTTGGCGCCTTGAAAAAGGTGTCTCGATCAAACTGCATATTACATCGTTTAAAATATTCATATTCGATGACTAAAGTTTTTCCACCAATAAAACTAACACACCTACGTTTCAACAACGTCAAATATTACTTATTTTATTGATGTATCAAATAATAATTTACTATTCGAATAAATTGATAAGTTAACAATTAACCTCGCTTTAAAATTTTAATTATCTATATAATCTAATAACACATTATTCAGTTTTCATAAACAAATTTAAATTGTCCTACCTAGTTTTATTCAATACTTAACCTACTAATAACAGCCAAAATCAAAAAACAATTATTTTAAAACAGTTTCACAAGACACAAGAGAAGCAACTGATAAAATTTTGTAGGTCCGGCTATAAGACTCTGTGCCTATCCGCCCGTTCAAAATCCGCCGGCCTGCAGCAGGCCTGCTCGCGTAAACAGAGAGAGAGATCGCACGTCAATTCGGTATTGGCGTCGTTCTATTTCAGGATACGTTCCCGAGTGCCTGACCAATACAAGGAGAATATAGAATCTATATAGTATCGTTCGCGGTAACGATTCCGTACTTGTCCAGGACAACTTCGCATGCGCACTTTAAAAAAGAGCGTTCTCTTTTTTAAAGTGCGCATGCGATTTTTAAAGTGCGCATGCGAAGTTGTCCTGGACAAGTACGGAATCTATCTTTACCGCGAACGATACTGTACTACTGATACTACAAGGAGCGTACAATAATTATAACTACGGAGAAAATTTTTTGGATATTTTTAAAAATAATTTGGATAATTTTTGCTATTTTATTGTAGATATTGTGTCAAAATTTATAAATTACAATTTTGAAATAAGTAATTTATATTAATAATTTATATTATTGTACTACATTTGAAGAGGGTAGGCGGCGCCTACCTTGCCTACCCCGACAAGCCGCCCCTGCTAGGAAATTCGTTCATTTTGAAGAGGTATACTGTCCCAGTGTGGCTTTTCACGCAGGGGTTGGCCAATATTTCTATTTTCTTGATGATAATGCAGCTCCGCACCGGTCTACCACTGTAGTGGAAGCTCGAGAAAATCAAGATATTTGCCATACCCCCGAGGTCTGCTGATCTCAACTCTATTAAACATGCAGGGATCAACTAGAAAGACCATTATATGCACACAAGCCACGCCCTCAAACTCTTCAGCACTTAAGAAACCTATTGCTACAACTTTGAGTGCCAATCAGGCAAGATGTTCTTAGCAATTGAGTGGAAAGTACCCCAATACGTTGCCAAGCAATTATTGAGGGTCGTGGAAGACACACCACCTATTTAACAATTTTTGTTGGATTTTGAAAATTATTCGGGGCTCACAAGTTTTGTTAAATTTATTTCTTTTATTTTTTTATGAAGCTTTTTAGTTGGTAGATTTTTGATACAAAAGAGATGCAGTGATCTTAATGTATTTTACAATAAAGAATTTTTATTATTTACGCTTGAATAGTATTGTTTTTAATAGTGCGGCAGATTCGTATAAATATTATAAGAATTGTGCATTTAACCATAGAAGCATATAATTTAGACTACATATACTACAGTTGAGTCCGCGAATCTTTACCCGTGCGTCATCATTTAAAGCATACGAAATAAGTTGATGATAAGCCGGAAATTGAAATTTACTAAACGTAACAACAAGTCACTTACTGTCACTTGCTGTTGAGTTTGGTAAATTTCAATTTCCGGCTTATCATTGACTTATTTCGTATGCTGTAAATGATGACGCACGGGTAAAGATTCGCGGACTCAACTGTACACATATAAAAGTTCAAACATTGATATGAGGCCTTCTCAGATTTTACCTTTTACAAAAATGGCGGACATTTAAAATGGCGATAATACATATGTGACTAATAGCACGATAACTTTTGAACAAAAAGTCCGACTTCAACCAAATGTGGTATATGGTATATGGGTTATTTTTTTGATGTATAAGATCGAGCTCTTAAACCGGAAGAATCGGTTTACCAGAAGTTGTGTTTTTCCAGATTTTTTATGAAAAAGTATGTTGTTTTTTTCAATTTTTTACCCTGTATATTTTAATTTTTCAAAAAGGTAATACCGTAATATAATAATGTAATATATAAATATTATTTTGAACTTTTTATTTACGTTAATTACCATTTAATAAATGGATAACTTATCTACACATGTACCTATGTTCGGCAGATTCGTGCAAATAATTATAAGAATTATTGTGCATTTAATGGTAGAAGCATATAATTTGGACCACATATATTACCCATACAAAAGTTCAAATTTAGGCAGGAGGCAATCTCAGATTTTGTCTTTTACAAAAATGGCGGGCATTCAAAATGGTGACTGTACATATGTGACTAATGGCACAATAACTTTTAAACGAAAAGTCCGATTCCAACCAAATTTGGAATATATGTTCTTTTTTTGATGTTTAAGATCCAGGTCTTGAACCGAAGGAATCGGTTTACCAGAAGTTGTGTTTTACATGATTTTCTATGTGAAAATATGTTGTTTTTTTTTCAATTTTTTCACCCTGTATATATTAATTTTCCAAAAATTAATACCGGCATTGAAAAGAGCGTATAAATATTTTTTAGGAAATATTTTGAACTCTTTAGTTATGTTAATTACCAATTAATAAATGCATAACTTATCTTCACATGTACATATGAACCTATGTGCGGCAGATTCGTGTAAATAATTTAAGAATTATTGTGCATTTAATGGCAGAAGCATATAATTTGGAACACACACACTACACATACAAATATTTAAATTTAGATATGAGGCCATCTCAGATTTTGTCTTTTACAAAAATGGCGGACATTCAAAATGAATCTGCCGCACATAGGTACATGTGAAGATACGGTATGCATTTATTAAATGGTAATTAAAATAATTAAAAGTTCAAAATATTTCCTAAAAAATATTTTCACACTCTTTTTAATAGCGGTATTAACTTTTTGAAAAATTAATATATACAGGGTGAAAGAATTAAAAAAAAACAACATATTTTTACATAAAAAAAAGTAAAAACACAACTTCTGGTAAGCCGATTCTTTCGGTTCAATACCATGATCCTATTTATCAAAAAAAAAACCTTGATGCCAAATTTGGCTGATATCGGACTTTTCGTTCAAAACTTATCGTGCTACTAGTCACATATGTATAGTCGCCATTTTGAATGCCCGCCATTTTTGTAAAAGATGGACTTATATCTAAATTTGAACCTTTATATGTGTAGTCTATGTGGTCCAAATTATATGCTTCTACCATTATATTCCCAATAATTCTTTTAATATTTGTACGAATCTGTTACACATAGGTGCATGTGAAGATAAGTTATGCATTTATTTAATGGTAATTATCATAACTAAAAAGTTCAAAGTATTTCCTAAAAAATATTTTTACACTCTTTTCAATAGCGGTATTACCTTTCTGAAAAATTAATATATACAGGGTGAAAGAATTGAAAAAGCAACAACATATTTTTACATAAAAACCAGGAAAAAAACAAATTTTGGTAAACCGATTCTTTGGGTTCAAGACCACGATCTTATACATCAAAAAAGAACCTATATACCAAATTAGGTTAAAATAGGACTTCTCGTTCAAGATTTATCGTGCTATTAGTCACATATATATATATATATATATATATATATATATATATATATATATATATATATATATATAAAAGATGTAAATCTTTGAAACACACTCAGTGATCAAAAGATCTAAGTTATTGGTTTACCGACCAAACGTAACTAAATCAAACAAATGAAATAGAGAATGTGGAAAAATCCCCTTACGAACAATTCACACATCCACCATTTCAGGTTGGGAAAAATTTCTTGTATATATATATATATATATATATATATATATATGTATCTTGTATATATATATATATATACTCGCCATTTTTGCAAAAGAAAAAATCTGAGCTGGCCTCATATCTAATTTGAACCTTTATATGTGTAGTATATGTGGTCCAAATTATATGCTTCTATCATTAAATGCACAAAATTGTTTCACATATCGGCTGCACTACAAAGCGTTTCCTGATAATATCCTTAACTTTTGACGAGAAGCTTATTTTGTCAAACTTTATAATTCTTTGTGTTTTACTGAATATTTATTTACACTATCAGACAGTATATTATTAAAAAAATGTATATGTCTTTGTGTCAACAATTATTAAGAGGTCCAACCAAAGTTGAATCAATTAAACAAAGTTACTAGGAGATCATTACCAAAGTGATAAAAATGTTATAAAAAAATGTGTATATAAAATTCCTGGGTAAAAATATAGTATTTTTTAAATCATTTTAAAACGTTGTTACTACATTATTTACTATATTTAATATTACCAACATAATCTTTTTTTAACTCTATAAAACTCATCAAAATATAAACGAACTTTCTGTCATAACTGTACTTCCGCAAAACTCGATCGTTCACCTGAATAGGTATTTTGAATTTGGTTGGGGCAAAATATCTGTTTTGGTCCTTTGTGTCAATATTTTTGTATATCGGCTACAAAAACACTTTTTAATTACGGAAACAAATTGACTGCATTTGATTTGTTTCTCGAGTCAAATGTGTTGCCTCCAAAATGTTTGGCAAATTTTTGTTTTTTACCCGCTATGCTTACTGCATAGTCCAAGATCCAAGATTTGTCTGTTTAAGAGCACATGCGTGAAGTTACGGATGATAAAAAGAACATATTAATTAATTGTATGTTACTAAAAATTATTTTTATATTATTTCGATATTATAAATTTAGCAAAAATGTAATCGAATATGTCAAATGTACCCATTATTGGACACATGAGCGTCATTTGAAATTTTGATGGGGGGGGGGGCAAGCATTATACAGGGTGTAACAAAAATACAGGTCATAAATTAAAGTACATATTCTGGGACCAAAAATAGTTCGAATGAGCCTAACTTACCTTAATACAAATATGCATATAAAAAAAGTTACAGCCCTTTGAAGTTACAAAATGAAAATCGATTTTCTCGAATATATCGAAAACTATTAGAGGATTTTTTATTGAAAATAGGCATGTGGCATTTTTATGACAGGAACATCTTAAAGACAAATTATAGTGAAACTTGTGCACCCCCTAAAAATTTTATGGGGTTTTGTTCCCTTAAACCCCCCCAAACTTTTGTGTACGTGCCAATTAATTTATTATTGTGGTACCATTAGTTAAATTCAATAGTTTCAAAACTTTTTTACCTCTCAGTATTTTTTCGATAAGGCAGTTTTTATCGAGATGCGGCTTCTTTTTTAATACGTTTACATACAAAATTTATGGGGGTTTTGTGCCTTTAAACCACCCAAATGTTTGTGTACGTTCCAATTAAAGTATTACTGCGGTATCATTAGTTAAACACAGTCTTTTTAAAACTTTTTTGCCTATTTGTATTTTTTCGATAAGGCACCTTTTATCGAGATGTGGCTTCTTTTTTAATATTGTTCAAAATATACCTAAAAATGTAAATCATAAATAAATTTTTATATTATTACCAAGTGTCCATATAATCGTACTTAACCAAATACAAATATATGTGGTGGATTTGAAAAATATTCAAAATATCTCGATAAAAACTGATTTTTCGAAAAAGTACTAAGAGGCAAAAAAGTTTTTAAAATAGTGTGTTTAACTAATGTTACTATAATAATAATTACATTGGAACGTATACAAAAGTTTGGGGGGGGGAGGGTTTAAAGGAACAAAACCCCCATAAAATGTTTGAGGGGTTTCCAAATTCTATCGAACTATTTTTGGACCCAGAATATGCGAATAAATTTATGACCTGTATTTTTGTTACACCCTGTATATACAATACATTATATCTGTGCTCAGTGCGTAAAGAGAGTTAAGTCCTAAAACACTGTGTTGAGATAAACGCGTTTAAAGTTTGAAATAATATGTTCGAGTTATACTTTTGGAGTTTTTACAAGAATGTATCCCTCAAAACTATTTTAAATAATTTTGATCAATTAAATATTTATTTCTCTCAATAACATAATCAATAAATAATATAAACAAACCATATAAGTATTATAAAAAAATAATAAACTTTTTCTTACATGGACTTAACACAATTTGCACAAATATCATGAACTTAACACGCTTAACGCATAGCACAAACTATAACAAAAAGCATAAAAAAATAATATTTAATAATAATAATGGGGATTTTGAAGACCAAAGTAGCAGGTTTTAATAAATGATAATAAAAGAACATTTAGCAAGACAAAAACTTTTGTTTATTCATTATAAACAAGTAATTAATAATACAAATTAAGTAAAATAATACAAAAGATAAACAAAAACTGATATGGAAAACAAAGCAAAATTTTTTAAGTTTCATTATTTAATATTTACATTTTTCCCTTCTTCCTGAGAGTTTGTTTCGTTGATTTATTTTCTTCATTTTAAATATATATTTTCATATTTATTTATAATTTAACGGTCACTTTTTTCGTAGTTTTTACATTTTCTTTCTTTTTTTGTCAACTATGTAGTTGCACTATCTCGTCATATGCTTCATCAAGAATGTCATCAGTGTAGGTATTCTCTGCTTCATTTGAGGAGGTTATTCTTTATAAAATTGGTGAAATACTGCTGAAATGTATGGAAGCAGATTAAGGAGGTCATTTTTTTTTCTTCTTGTGCATAGAACTTTGTCCTGGATAACGTAAACCAGGGTCCATTTTGCTAATGGTTTGTTTGCCTCTTCTTTTGAAACTAATGCGTTGAAACGGTTGAGTAAGGTCTAAGGTATTCTTATAGTAAATTATTCCAGGTCGTTTTTAACAAAAATTCAGCCACTGTACATCTCTGCAGCTAAAAGTGTTTCCAATAACATCATCTTTTCGCTGCTGAAGGTCGGTTTTTAGCAACTTAGCAAAGTCAGATAAGCTATTTTGATTCATTTCCTTCACCAAGAAAGGGCGATTCTTACAAGTGATTGGTAAAAGTTCGGCCCAATCATGAGGATGGTGGAACGTCCAGCAAAAGCTGTTTTATTTTTTCAATAAGGACGTGTGATGTATCACACTCAATGTGCTTGTGGCCTGGTACTAAAAAATTTATGATTAATCGCTTCCAAGTTAGGAGAATTTTGCAGGCCTACCATACACATAGCTGCTACATGAGTATTGTTGTTTTGACCACCACATGTATCTGACTACCTATATGATCAAACTTTTCACAACAGGCTTTAAAGGTTTAGAAATAAATTTGTATACACATGAGCCAACTTCATTAGCAGCTCTCCGAGCTATACCTTCATGCCAAAGGTAACAGTAAGTTGTGCCATCATTGCAGTCGTAGACTGTTAGGTTAAAAGTCCAAAGTTGGCGTTTGTAGAAAGCAGAACTATGACAGAACTATACACGAGTGGAGTGAGAAAGCATTGCTGCATATCAAATGTCACAATTTTGGTTGAAACGTTAACTTTTGAATTTTCTTTGTCTAACTTTTTAGACTCATACGCATACTCCGCGTTATCAAAGTGGTCATTTTTTTGTTCTAAAACGCAGGTTTTCATTCTCAGAACATATTTTAAGTTGCATGTCTAGCATCACATTTTGAACAGGCATCTAATTTATAATTTTTGAAATTTAAGTTATGGAACTCCTTACAAAACTTAGTATAGCTTACATACAGGTTTTAAACTCTTTTCAGGTAGCGTACGCTTGTATTCTTCATATTATAGTGTCACTATCGTCAAATGTGGAGAAAAAATTTTTTCCCACAATCTTGTCTTGAGTGGTGGCTTTCATAAGCTGGGATTCCAATTAAAAATTGATTTACTGTATTCCTTTCTTCTTCAGTTATACATTTTTTTAAATTTCCTCTTTCATCCGGTTGGATTTTGCCCGAAGAAGATGATCTTTTCTTTTGAATAATAGTTTATAAGTATTTCCGACTTTCTCCAAATACTTTTAGTAAAAAAGACAAATCAGCTTTAACGGCGCGCGACGTACAGAGAGTCAACGTAATAACTTATTAGTGTACAGTGTGTAAAGTCGCAAAATTGTGGGACTTAACACACTGAGTCTTATTATTTCTTAAGTAATGTTTAGTGTAAAGAGTGATATGTCTAAGTTCGGGACTTAACACGTTTTACGCAGTTAGTATTGATTGTTTTTCATTAGTGTAAAATGAATATCTCAGTTCAGGAATGGAATTAGACTTGACAAATTATACACACATGTAGATATCAAATTCTAACATACAGATAGTACATTTGCTAATTTCGACCATTTTTGGACTTAACTCATTATACGCACAGAGCACAGATATATGCAAACATAATACAAAATTGATCTATTTTTTGTAAATTTCAGTCATTTTCAGGGTCAGGGGGGGCAAATGCCCCCCCCTGACACTCAAATGACGCCCCTGCTTAAACTCCATTACTTGTTCTATTATCTGACCCTCCAGCTCCAATTTATATCTTATTGGATTTGCTGCTATAACCATGAATTTTGTCTTTTTTGGGGAAATTAACATATAGTGCAGTCACTGAAGGTGGATATGAGCTATCACCTCCGATTTCGTTGAACCTCCATGTATTTGCATGAAAATTGGTGACTCGTTAGAGGATCTCTCAAGGAACAAAGGTGACATGGTGCCAACTTGCGCTTTTACCCTGGGGTGGATGCCACCCCTTCTCGGGTGTGAAAATTATTTACTGAAAATAACCCCGTAATTCGATAGAGGGAAAAATTCTAAGCAAAATTTGTTATATAAAGTTATTAAAATAAATCAAAACTTTTTGAGTAATTGAAGATCAAAGAGTTTAATTTTTCTTGAGAAAAATGCATGTTTTTAACAGATTTTTTATCAATAACTCAAAAACTATAAGTTTTTGCAAAAAAGTTATAATTAACAAAATTGAAGCTAATAAAAAATGAAAGTAACCCTTTACTAGAAAAACTTCTTAGTGTTAACTAAAAGTAAGATATAGGTAATTGAATACATATTTTTTTCAGCGAGTAAAAAAATCTAAGTATTCAAGCGGGAAAATTATGCATTTTATAACATAAACTTATTACACATTTGTCACAGTAATTAAAAACATCTATCAAATGAGCCCCCGAATATGTTGATAGCATTAAAATGTATTCACCAAAATTTTTTCAAAATTTATTTTTTAAAATTTTTACAAATAATGTTATTGTTTTTTTAACAACTCCGTTTGTTTTTAAGATATCAGGTACATCTAAAAACAGTTTGAAAGTTAATTCCAAGGGCTATTTAACCACGTTCAACTTAATCTTTTAGACTCCTTAGTTTTTTTAAAATAAAAGGTTAAATGACCCCGGTTGCATGGTTTTCACAGCAAAATTTAAGATTGAAATGTTTCTATCTCGGTTATTTTTTACCCTATGGAAATAGTAACAGGTAGAATATTTGAAACAGAAAAACTAAAATTTGGGTATTTATAATTTTTTACGTATATTGAGTATTTTTGGAGTTATTATCAAAAGAATATGAAAATTACAATAATTTTAAAAATTTCAATTTTTTTAAATTATATCTTTTTTTTAAATATGCATTTTAAACCGGTCAAAGTTATTAAAATCATTACTTATGCTAATATAAGAAAGTTCTTGTAAGGATTACTATTTTAATTTTTGTGGAAATGGCGTATGTTTTATTTTTCACTTTTTCCTAAAAAATTCTGTTATTTTCATCATAACTTGCTTAATTTTGACGCAATTAACTTGTTCTGAAGCTCATTTAATAGGCATTCCGAAGTACGTTGACAAATTATTAGCAGGAATATTTTATACATTGCATCGTTTTCCCGTTATTTAAGCTTGAATACTTAGATTTGAGTACTCGTCGAAAAAATACACATTCAATTGCCAATAACTCATTTTGAACTAACATTAGTTTAGTTCTTTAAGTGAGGAATGTATAAAGTTTTTTATTATCATCAATTTCAGTAATAATAACAATTTTGTAAAAGCTTATAGTTTTTGAGTTATACGTGAAAAACCTATTTAAAACATGCACTTTTTTACGAAAAAATAAAATTTTTGGTCTTTAATACCTCAAAAAGTTTTGATTTATATTAATAACTTGATATAAAAAATCTTGCTTATAATTTGTCCTTCTATCGATTTATGGTATTATTTTTAATAAAATAATATTCACCCCCGAGAAGAGGTGGCATCCACCCCAGGATCAAAGCGCAAGTTAGCATCATGTCACCTTTGTTCCTTGAGGTATCCTCTAATTATTCACCAATTTTCATGAAAATCGATGGAAGTTCAACGAAATCAGAGGCGAAAACTTCCAATGACTCCACTAATGTTAAATTTTCTGGCGGATATATTACATTGGTGCAGCATACGTTGTAAATCATCTTCGCTTTGAGAGATTAGTATTGCATCGTCTGCATAGCAGAATATTTTAGGTTGTTTTTCTCCCATTTGATATCCTATACAGAGTAGTTCAATTTAGGTAATGCAGCTGATATATCTGCTATGTTTTGATACCAGAAATCATTATTTTCAACATTAATACCACAAGAGAGTGAGAATAAATCAAAAATATTGCGGCAATTTTTCGAAAACTTGTTGCCTGGCAGCAGATACGAGAGCCTGTAGGCTCGAGTGACTATTGAAGAATGGAAGGAAGTTAGCAAAACAAATTGGAGCATTCTTATTTATTCTTACTACCCAGGGCCTATTTTACCACTGCTTCCTGCCGGGCCCTGCCTCGGGCCCGTATTTTAATGGGGCCCGGAAAAATAAAAAAAACATTTTTATTACAATGACAAAATAATATCAATAAGAGTTATAAAATTAAACAATGTTTAATTGTTTAAATATAAATTTTATTTATTGTTAATAAAAATTTTAATTTCTGGTGCTATATTTCTATTAAATAATTAATACATTTTAAACGATAAAATCCTCTATAAAAGGTATATTTGTTAAAATCCCTAAAATAGGCTACATCACAGAACAAGTTTTCGATCAGATGACCGATCATCATCAGTGCTCACGTGAATCTAACATGCTAACTACCAAAATATAAAAATATGTGGGTAAAACCCTTTACAATTGATCCGTCATGGGAAGATAGATGAATAATGTGAAGTTAAACATGGATGTATAAAATATCCAATGTATTATGCTCTAGGTAATATTGAGCTCGAAATTGACTTGTTCACATGCTGACTATATGGTAGCAAGTGGCTTGCCAGTACTATATGGAGCTAGAGAAGGAAAAATTTGATTACTTCGAATCGTCCGCCAAAGAAAAATACCTGGAATTTGACTATAAAGACCTATCTCAAAGAACCAGACGTAACTCACGCCAGACTTTTTTTGATGAATCTTCAGCATCAGTCCAGCTTCACTGGTCCAGCTAAATGGAAAAGAAATATTCAGTTGAAACCTTCATTTCTATCATTTATACCCTGGCCGTTCATCTAGAACAGCGATTAAGTTCGTATAAGCGAACGGCTCCACGGGCGAGAAATTGACGCTAGCAGTAGCCGTAAAACGAACTTAAGGTTCCACGGAACGGAATAGGAATAGCCGAACTGAACCGACTACGCACAAGTCCTGTAGTCGGTACAGTTCGGCTATTCCTATTCCGTTCCGCGGAACCTTAAGTTCGTTTTACGGCTACTGCTAGCGTCAATTTGTCGCCCGTGGAGCCGTAGCCTAAGAACATTAGTCAACGCTTTGGATTATTTTTTCTCTTGACAACTCTGAATTCCGAAGAGTGTAGACAAAGTTGCCAAGAATTTTTTCTGAAATCAATTATGACGACGTAAACGAGAAAGAGTTAGAAATTGAATGTCTGAATCCAGTGGCGTACTGAGCATGGTTCCGCGGGTTCCGCGGAACCAGAGTCCGGGCCCCGCAGGGGCCCGCTTTAACACGCTTTTTGCTTCTTTTGTTTCTAATTTATTTGGGACATTTTGAACTACACACTACGAAATGTAACTGCTTAATAAATTTTAAGTTTTGTGTATGTATTTATAAATAAAAACAAAAAATACCTATTCATCCAAAATTTGAAAAGCAAACAGAGAAAAAAGTAACACAGAGAACGTTATTATTTATTGTAAGGTTCCTTCATTTTACCTGCTAAACAAAGCCCTTGTCTCAACACTTGTTTAAAGAATAACCGCCGTTACCCGCCTAAACACGAGCTAACACAAACACTGTTGTATTTTTTATATTAGCACGAAGTTGTAAAGCTGCAATGTTGCAAATTCGGAAAATATCGTCGTTTAATTGATATCAACCTCACCGATCCAAGGTTTTTTTTGATATTTGTTTATTTAAGGGCTTTATCTCCCTAGAGATTTGTATGTAATTATTTAACTTATTAATAAATGTATCATAATATGCAATTTGAAAATCTATTTTGTTGATATAAATTTCATTCCAATGTTCATTTTTTAAAATCTGTAGTAGTTTTCCGATATTGGTTTTTAATTCCTTCAAACCAAAAAAATTTAAAGAACGGCTGGATAGACATAAAATTTGACATACACATAGCTAATAATGTCAAAGAGAAAACGAGATATTGTGCCGATGTGTGCTTTTGTCCAGGGGATGACCTTCGCCCCTTCTCGGGGTAAAAACATATACGTTCAAAATAAGTCCTGAATTGGATGAACTAACTAATTCTAACCAACTTTTTTCTATATTGTTTTTTCACTAAGTCAATACTTTTCGAGTTAATTGCGAGTGCAAATGTTTATTTTTCTACAAGAAACCACATTTTCGGGCTTTTTTTCGCAAATAATGCAAGAAGTATTTTATAACAAAAATACTAATAGCAAAAATATAGCTGATAAAAAAGTGAAAAAAATGGAGTATATATAAAGTTTGTGGGCCCGTATATAGCAGCAGTGTTATAGATAATAAAAAGTAAGTTCTACCAAATAACCAAAAAATCAAGCAATTTTCGCGGGAAGACTGATTTCAATTTTTTTTAATTATTTAAACAAACTTTGTTTTTCTTTTTTAAAAAAGTTTCTAACATGAAAGTAAGTAAGTTACGATCAAAATAACGTTGGTCGAAAAATTGAAAAATGAAATTAATTGCAACCGCTTCACAAATTACTTTACATATTATGTATTTTTATAAGATCTGCAAGATTCATTGGTTCATAGTTCTTATTTTGGAAAAGGCTGTAGTTAAATGGGCTAAACGAGTCACTAATCACGAGTGTATACAAATTTTGAATAGCCATAAACCAATTTTTGTCTTCAGGAAAACAAAAAGTCCAAAATATTTACAATAGCATAGTTTTTAACTACTTGAGGGAGCGTTCAATATTACGTAACGCGATTTTTGAAGATTTTTCACCCCCTGCCCCCCTACGTAACGCACTGTAATGGGCGTTTAACTATTGCGTAACGGAATTTTTAAAGAGTTTTGACGCCCCCCCCCCCAACTTGCGTTACGTAATACTTGAACGCTCCCTGAGATTTTTGGTATCACCAATAATTTTTAAGTTATGTATTTAAAAAAAAATTTCATAATTATAAAACAATTTTTACTCGACCAATTTTTTTCAAAAATGAGAACTTTGAACCGATAAAACTTATAGATGATTATAAACAATACATAGGTAAGCCAAGTAACTTGTGAAGCGGTAACGATTAGTTTCACTTAAGATGCTAATTAGGTGGTGATTTTTACGATTTTTTTTTACCAAGAAAAGGGACCAACTTTTTTTGTGCGTACATTGTTTACTTTTGATGCTAGAAACTTTTAAAGAAAAACAGAAATTCAGCTTTTTTAAACACTTTAAAAAAGGTGTGACGAGTTAAAATATTCGATTTGGAATTTGACGAATAAGAACCTACTTTTCATTACCTATGACTCTGCTCCTACTGGGTCTACAGAGGACTTTTTGAGTTATTTCCGAAAAACCCTCTAGACACGTAGTTTTTTTGTTGAAAAATGAACATATTCACTCGCAAATAACTCAAAAAGTATTGACTTAGTGAAAACAATCTATGGAACTAAAATTGCTTAGAATTAATTTATCCATTTCCGGACTTATCTTGAACGTGTGTTTTTTCACCCCCGAGAAGGGAATAAACTCACCTCTCGGACAAAATCACACATCGGCACAATATCACCTTTTTTCTTTGAAATGTTAGCTATGTTTTTCCCAAATTTCATGTCAATCCAAACGGTTCTTTAAAATTTGGAGCAACAACCGTGAGTAAAATGAACTACAAATTAGCTTGAGTTTTTATAAAAAATGTATGATACATTTTATAATATTGATGATTTATTTTCTTCTTCTTCTTCTTCTTCTTCTTGTAATAGGACTATGTCCTGTTTCTTCTGTTACAGTCTTTGCTGCGATCCGGAGCTCCAACTCTCGTACCATCGTTTTTTGTGTCTTCCTATGGGTCGCTTGGTGTTGGGCTTCTGTGTTTTCGCCCAATGCGCCATACGTTCAGGGTCCATCCGATCTACGTGGTCCCTCCACATGCGTCGTCGCGCTCTTGTCCATCTCACTACGTCCTGAACGCCTAGCTCTCTCAATGTGTCTTCGTTTCGTACTCTATCTCTGAGTGTGATACCTCTTATGGATCTTAGGGTTTTCATCTCTGTTGTTCACATTATCTGTTTGGTCTTTGTTGTCCCGGCCCTTGTCTCAGCTGCGTATGTCAGTACGGGTCTAACACATGTCTTATAAATGCGGACTTTGCTTTCGGTGCTCATATATTTATTCCGCCAGATTATATCCCTCAGGAAACCAGATATTCTCGCTGCTTTCATTGCCTGCTGTTTTGATTCTTGCCACAGATGCCTGTCGCTAGATATTTCCACAACTAAGTATCTGCAATCCATTACCTGTTCGATTATATGGTCGTCCACTACTAACTTACATCTAATTGGGTTCCTGGATATTACCATCGATTGGGTTTTCTCTTTGGATAGTGTCAGGTTATACTTTTCGGCGGTTATTTTGAATTTTTGTAGTAGGCGTTGTAAGTCATCTTCGTTTTCGGCTATTAAGATTGCATCATCTGCGTAGCAAAGTATTCTCATGGTTCGGTTACCCATTTTGTATCCCTGATTCATTATGTTAACACTACCTATAACTTCATCCATTATTAAATTAAATAGGCATGGACTGAGGCTGTCCCCTTGTCTAATGCCCGCATTGATTTTGATTTCTTCCGTGAGCCCGTGTGTGGTTTTAATTCGTGTTTTGTTGGATCTATTGAGCTCTTTGATTATGTGTCTATACCTCTGACCTATGTTTTTCTTTTCAAGGATAGTGAGCACGTCCTTTAATCGTACTCTGTCGAATGCTTGTTTCAGATCTACAAAGCATGTGAACATGGGCTTGTCGAATTCTATTGATTTCTCAACTAATTGTCGCATTATGAAAATAGCGTCTATTGTAGATCTGTTTGGGCGAAAACCCTGTTGTTCTTCCGATACACCGGCTTTCTTATATATTTTTTGGGATAGAATTTTTGTCAATAGTTTTGATGTAGAATTGAGTAGTGTAATTTCTCGGTAGTTCGTAGGATCTGTCTTTACGCCTTTCTTGTAGATGGGTATTGTTATACTCTCTCTCCATTCCTCTGGTACTGCCATGTTGTTTACAATTTTTTTGAATAATGTTGTTATCTCTTCTATTATTTTTGTACCTCCGTATTTAAATAATTCATTTGGTATATTATCCGGACCTGGTGATTTTCTATTTTTTGATCTTTTGATTGCTTCGTTTACTTCTTCTTGGGTGATGTTGTCATTCTCTGTTTCTTCTTGGTGAATGTTTTGTAGGTCATTTCTTTGTACTTCATTATTATCGTCGTTATCGTCTTTGTATAGATTCTCGAAATGAGTTACCCATTCTTCTGGTTTTATTGCGTTAATTTGTAATTCCTTCGGTAATCGGCTTCTTCCTGTTCCTCAACATGTTCCATACCTTCCTTTGACCTCCTCGTAAATCATGTTCCATGTCATTTGAGAATTTTTCCCAATATATTTGTTTTAGATCTTTGATTCTGTTAGTTGTTCTATTTCTTTCTGATTTATATCTTTGATATTCTTCTGGGGTCCTATTGTTAATATATCTTACGTATGCATCTTTCTTCTCTTTTGCTAAATCTTTGACTTCCTGTGTGAACCATGGTTTTTGGTTTCTGCCGCTGTTTAAGTCAATTGTTCTTTCTCCAATGGCTTCTTTTGCACTACTAGTTATATGATTTTTTATTTTTTCCCATGCTTCGTTTATATTGTCTGTGATTTTAATAGGGCTGAGATTGATCTTATCCTCAAGTCTTTTTTGGTAGAGATCCTTAGTACTTTCGTCTTGTAGGGATTCTATGTTGAACTTGGTGATGTAGTTAGGTGGTTTCTTTCTCTCTATTATGTACGCGTGACGGTACTTACATATAACCATTCCGTGTTGCGTTCCCACATTCGCAGATGTTATTGTGCGTACGTCAAGTACTTCCCGTGGGTGAACTTTTCTGTTGGTTATCACATAGTCAATCATCGATCTGTGGCCCCTTGTGTTAGTGAATGTATATTTATGTTGTTCTTTGTGGTCAAAGTATGTATTGTTGATACGCAACTCGTTGTGTGCACATATCTCTATTAGTGAATCTCCGTTATCATTTGTTGGTGCTTCGTTGAACTTGTGCATTATTCCTTGGATGGGTGTATTTCCTATTCTTGAGTTGAAATCTCCCAACAAGAAAATTTTTTCTGTTTGTGGCAATCTATCTAGGGTCTCTTGAAGTTTTTCGAAAAATTCGTCTCTCTCGTTCTTTGGTTTGTTTACATCTGGTGCATAAATGCTAACAATATGGATTTTTTCATTAGCTAACTTCATTGAAATATCCATTATATGCTGGTTGGTGTAATTAACCTCTTCGATGTTATTTTCAAATTTTCTGTTTACTAATATGCCAACACCTGCTTGTGCTCTGATGTTCTTGTCTACTCCGCAGTAGAAGAATATATGATTTCTATATACTGTGTTACCTTTACCCTATTTCTTTGTCTCTGAGATTGTACATATGTCTATTTTGTGCTTTTCTACTTCTAATATAATTTCTTGGTCTTTAGCGTTCCATGATGTAGTGTTCCAGCATGCGAATCGTAGAATATTTCTCTTCAGGTTTTTTTTCCACATTCGTTTTTTCCGTTTTCTCGCTAGGTCGTCGGCATGGAAACATGTATATCATTTTTTAAAAGAGAACAAAATTGAAGACAAGCTACCATAAAGTCAACATGTGAACAAGTCAATTTCGGGCTCACTTATTTTCGGGCACATTATTCATCTATCCTCCCATGACGGATCAATTGTAAAGGGATTTTACCCACATATTTTTGTATTTTTGTGGTTAGCATGTAAGATTCACGTAAGCACTGACGATGATCGGTCATCCAATCGAAAACTAGTTCTGTGATGTAGCCCTTTTTAGGGATTTGAACAAGTATACCTCTTATAAAATATATGGTATACAGCCAACTACAGGAAAACTTTTTCCTCGTGTACATTTTAAACAGTATTAAATATTATTAAATTATATTTAGGGGCCCGAAAATTGTGTAGTGCCTCGGTCCTGATTTGAAGTAATATAGACTCTGTTACTATCGTATGATATTCGACAGATTATTTTTTCATACTTACATATAAAGTTCAAGTCTTTGTTAATAAACATTCAGGAACATTTACGGCAATTATGTTTTACATCCTGTCAAAGTGAAAAGCATGAGCTATTTTAGCAAATATTCAGACGAAGATATCAATAAAATATTAGCTAAAATTAGAAATAAAAGTTTATTTTGGTTAATTTTCTTAAGGACAGTTGTCAAAACTACAAAACTCGTAATTAAACAGAAGCAAAATACTTAAAAATTATTTCCAATATAATAATATAGAGTATGTCCCTGTAAGTGGTATCCATATGGAAAACTTTTTTATTATTAATTTTACGAAAAAAAGTTATTCTTCATAAAAAGCTCTGCATGGTCCAAAACCTAAGATTTAACCATGAAATATCAAATTTTTTGAATATTATACGAGGTATGTCAAAAAGTTTGAATTTCACTTAAGAGCAAAGTATCTTTACTTTTAACAATATTAAAAATTCCTATTATGAAAAGTTGTTTGGAATTAAAAACTATATGCTAATATGCAATTACATCCTTCTAAGTGTAAAATTTTTTTTTGAAAAATTATGGATAACTTACATTATTTTCAGTTAATTCAATTCTGATAATTCTTTTATTATTAATTTTACGAAAAAAAGTGATTCTTAATAAAAAGTTCTGGATGGTCTAAAACCTAAAATACAACCATCTTATATCAAATTTTATCAATTTTATACGAGGTATGTCAAAAAAGATAAATTTAGATCTAAAGTAAAGTACCTTTATAGTTCAGAATATTTCAATTAGAAGGATGTAATTACATACTGAAACATAGTTTTTAATTCTAAATAACTTTTCATAATAGGAATTTTCGATATTGTGAAAAATAACGTATGTTACTATTGAGCGAAATTCATATTTTTTGACATACCTCGTATAAAATTGATAAAATTTGATATAAGATGGTTGTATTTTAGGTTTTAGACCATGCAAAACTTTTTATTAAGAATCACGTTTTTTTCGTAAAATTAATAATAAAAGAGTTATCTAAATTGAAATAACTGAAAATAATGTTAGTTATCCATAATTTATCAAAAACTTTTTTTTCAATTAGAAGGATGTAATTGCATATTAGAATATAGGTTTTAATTCCAAACAACTTTTCATAATAGAAATTTTTAATATTGTTAAAAATAAAGCTACTTTACTCTTGTGTGAAATTCAAACTTTTTGACATACCTCGTATAATATTAAAAAAATTTTGATATTTGATGGTTAAATCTTAGGTTTTAGACCATGCAGAGCTTTTTATGAAGAATAACTTTTTTTCGAAAAATTAATAATAAAAAAGTTTTCCATATGGATACAACTTACAGGGACATACTGTATAATATGTAGATTATTCCCAGTATAATAATCCTACTACATTGGAAATTGATTGGAAACTCCAATCACTAAAAATAATCAAGAAATACATAAACTTAGAAATCCATTTAATTATACTTCATCATCCTTCATCTTTCATCTTTCTAAAATCAAATTTTGCTTCATATTCTTTTTACACCTTATATTTCTAATATCTTTTATCTGTTCAGCAAATTTTCTCACAGTTTACTGGAGATTTCGCAATTGTAACCTTACCAAACAAGATTTGAATTCCAAATTGTTCATTAAAAGATAAACGCAATTATCAACACATATCTATCAAATAGCCATTGTCCTATTTTACGACCCTGTGAAAACTCAGCAACGAGGTCTGGGAGCTCTTTAAGCCATTGGCGTTACAAAGGGTAATAAGCTTCTCATATAATTTATATCAAAGAAAAAAAAATACTTGATGGATTCGACCGTTACTTGATGGAAGTTCATTTTATCTCACAATAAAACACTGAAAAACGTTTGTTTTTCTATACTTCCACAAAATTTATTACAACTATGTTATTACTACAGCTGTTTCGGCAAAGTGCCTTTCTCAAGTGATATATTTAACAATGTGTTTGCCTTTTTAAGTCTTTAACTGAAGAGGTTGAGGAGTGGGGAGCTGTTTGTCTCGAGTTGGTCATTCAGAATTATATCTGTATTTTTCAATTTATTAATTTCCATTGATTCTAAAAGTGATAGCTTAAGGCCTTTATTTTGAATATGTAGAATTTTAAACTCTTCATTGAAAGAATGATTATGATCTAGAAGGTGAAGTGCGTATGTAGAAGTGTCTGTTTTTCTATTGTTGAAAGCCCTTTTGTGTTCTGCTATCCGTTTGTCAAAAGTTCTGCCAGTTTGACCGATGTAAGTTTTCGGACAGTCACCACAAGTTAGTTTGTACACACCACTCTGTAGTTGCTTTCTCTTTCGGCTTTTATTGTTTTTAATATGTTTGCTTAAGTTGTTGTTAGTTCTGAAAGCTGGTGTTATTCCTTTCTTTTTTATGTATCTGGCTATTTTTGTTGTTATTTTGCCAGTATATGTGAGAGAGCAGAAGGTACTGGGTTCTTTCTGTGGTAGTGGATACACTAATTTTAAGGCTTTCTTATGGAGTTTTTGGTTTAAAATGTTGTTAACTGTTTGTTCGTTATAGCCATTGTTTACTGCTATTTGTCTAATGATATTTAGTTCTGTCTCGAAGTTATTTTTTGTCATAGGAATTTCTGTCAGTCTATGTATCATGCTATGGTAGGCTGCTAATTTGTGTTGTGTAGGATGGGATGATGAATTTTGTATAGTTGTGTCAGTATGGGTAGGTTTATGATATACGGAGAACTCATGTTTGTTTTGTAGTCTGGTAATCTTTCTTGATGTAACGATTACCAGACTACACAACAAACATGAGTTCTCCGTATATCATAAACCTACCCATACTGACACAACTATACACAATTCATCATCCCATCCTACACAACACAAATTAGCAGCCTACCATAGCATGATACATAGACTGACAGAAATTCCTATGACAAAAAATAACTTCGAGACAGAACTAAATATCATTAGACAAATAGCAGTAAACAATGGCTATAACGAACAAACAGTTAACAACATTTTAAACCAAAAACTCCATAAGAAAGCCTTAAAATTAGTGTATCCACCACCACAGAAAGAACCCAGTACCTTCTGCTCTCTCACATATACTGGCAAAATAACAACAAAAATAGCCAGATACATAAAAAAGAAAGGAATAACACCAGCTTTCAGAACTAACAACAACTTAAGCAAACACATTAAAAACAATAAAAGCCGAAAGAGAAAGCAACTACAGAGTGGTGTGTACAAACTAACTTGTGGTGACTGTCCGAAAACTTACATCGGTCAAACTGGCAGAACTTTTGACAAACGGATAGCAGAACAGAAAAGGGCTTTCAACGATAGAAAAACAGACACTTCTACATACGCACTTCACCTTCTAGATCATAATCATTCTTTCAATGAAGAGTTTCAAATTCTACATATTCAAAATAAAGGCCTTAAGCTATCACTTTTAGAATCAATGGAAATTAATAAATTGAAAAATACAGATAGAATTCTGAATGACCAACTCGAGACAAACAGTTCCCCACTCCTCAACCTCTTCAGTTAAAGACTTAAAAAGGTAAACACATTGTTAAATATATCACTTGAGAAAGGCACTTTGCCGAAACAGCTGTAGTAATAACATAGTTGTAATAAATTTTGTGGAAGTATAGAAAAACCAACGTTTTTCAGTGTTTTATTGTGAGAAAAAAAAATACATAAGTATATGACATGTATCTATTTTATTTTATAGTATTTATTTTATTTTATACTATATCCATTCAATCCTATGTCTACTTAGTTATACGTCACTAACTAGATTTTGATTTAAATGATATGTTTATATGATATTCAGCCATAGATGGTTCGAATCACACTTACATATTTTACCTAAAAATACTTAACGTTCCAATTTCCAATCCGGAAATTGTTATCAATGCCAAATTAAGAGAAATTTGTTAAAAACGTGTGTATAACCGCCGATTGTTGTTATTATTGAGGTTATGTCATATCACAGTCACCTATGATGGTTGAAGGCAACAGCCAGCTTTGGCTGGAAATATTTGAGGGTGTATGTTTTTATGCTCTATACTATAACACATTAAATTCTGATTATTCTGTGTATTTGTGCAATAATTCTGTTTGTTATCTGATTCTATGTTTGGGAGTGTTCGTGATACTTAATGAGTTTTTTGGGGTAAAAAAGTTGTAAGTTAAGTTTTTATGTAGGGGACAGTTGGACAAAACGGGATAGCTCACGTTATTTGACTCATAACTCTTTGACTATGATATTGATATATACTTCTTCCTAACTGTAACTTCTTCATTGATCACTTCCTAAGTTTAAGTAAAGTTACGCCTAAGTAGTTTGACGATAACATTGAAAAAGTAAATTTTTTTAAAAATTGCAAAGTATCCCGTTTTGTTCACCTGCTCGGGTAAAACGGGATGGTTTTTGAATGTGAAATAAAGACGATATCGAAGTTAAAAATATTGACTTGAAAAATAAAACATTATTCATATAATATTAATATTAAATAAATTATAGTTTAAAACCTACAAAAACCGCATGAGTATGGCTCACCAACATTCTGTACACGGCCCAAGCTTCGTGATCCCAAAGTCGACATTGCTCACACATTACCCAACCATCATCTGATTTTTATTTGGAATACAGTTCCGAGCAATAAATGCAAACTTTATCTTCGTCTTCATCATCTGAACTGCTTTCCCTTTTGTTTATTTCTCTTTTTACTTTATCGTACTATATACGTAGTATAGTATAATAGATAAAGTTATAGGATCGTGCAAAAAAATTTTTTTCAGATTTCACTTTTTTTCGACGTTTTGAGTCCCGCTGAGTCTAAAAAGCAAATAAAAAAAACATGTAGGAAGTATGTACGTACGTACGTACGTACGTATGTACGTACGTACGTACGTATGTACGTACGTACGTATGTCGCCACCGCCCAGCAAAAACTACCGGACCGATTTTGATGAAATTCGGTATGAGTAAGTTTAAGAGAATTTTGTCGAGAAACTAAGCTTTTAAAAAAAACCTCTCAAAGGGGGGCCGAAATAGGGGGGTTATTTAGGGCCCATTTTTGCAAATTTTTACCGAAATGAATGAAATTCAACTCAAAGTAAGCTCATCTATAGGTAAATAAAAATACGGAATTTGACATTTCCAAATTCAAAATGGCGGCCAACATGGCCGACCGCCCACCCGACACATTTCGCTACCTATCTAAAAACTTGTTTAAGATAAGTTTAATTTGAAAACGTCGTTATATAGCTTAAAGATGGGGCTATAAGAAGAATGTTATCGTTTTTCAGAGAAAGTTACGGGTTGCCTATATTTAAGGGGTCAAAATTTGACATAAATTTGAACTAGATTTTCTCAAAAATGGCTCCAAGGAATTTTTTTTATTTTTTGATATGGTTTTGATATCCTATCGCTAAATTGAATGACATTAGTCAGATTTCTTAAGTCCCTATAGGAGGCGAGTTATTTATTTTTTATAAAAAAATGTTTGAGTGCCCATAACTTCCTTCATAATAGAAACTTAAATTTTAATTTTTGCAGACATATATGGTACTTTATTATCTATTATCACAATAAATTTTACCAAAAATATGGCTTCCGGTTGAACCGGAAATGAATAAAAAATCTTAATCTTTTTAGATGCGCCCTGTATATTTTTACATATTTTGAAAGAATGCAAAATTACCTTTCCAATGACATAAAATTCGTTGCTGTACCTCAAAAACTCGAAAAGTTACGGTAAATAGAAATTTTGCTATAATCTTAAGTGTGTCCTCTCTCACGCGATCATAGCAGAGCATTATTGTAGGGCACTCAATGAGGGTATTTGGCTCCGAATTCTATCCTACTACATTGATGTACTTGATATTTTCACAGTAAGTAGGGAATAGCTCAAGAAACAAAATCTACCCTATATACTATGGCGCTTTTATCTTGGGGCGGTTCCCACTTCTTCAAGGGGGTGGAAAATTTGTTGGTCAAAATAAGCACGGAAGTGGCTAAAGAACCTATGTCTAAGCAAAAACTGGTCTATACTTTTTTTTGAGAACTCAATACTTTTTGAGTTATGCGTAGTTGAAAATTGGCCATTTTCATTGAAAAATGACACCTTTTCGGACTGATTTTTTGTGAATACCTTAAAAACTATGCATCGAACTAAAAACACTATATAAAACATTATTTAGATTATGAATAATAAAGAGATTCGTTCATTCGTAAATGTTGTATTTATAATACAAAAATAGATATGGTAGGTGAAAATAGTTTGTTTTTTGGTGCATGCTCAAATTGGTGTATTCAACTTAAAATAACAGAGGAACGGTAGGTTTTAGGTGTATAATGCTACCAACACCTTTTGTAGTGTTTGAAAAGGCCTTTAAAAAGAGCACCGTTAAATGTCGGTTACATACAAATTAAGCGAGATATGGTGTAAAAAAATATAAGACTAATGTACTTTAAGGAAAAATGAAAAGTATATACATTTAACTCCCCATCCAACATAATTTAAATGTATTGTTTTTTTTGCAATACCTTTTAATATAGTGTTACTTCTACTTTCAAAAAGTTGAACGAGTTTAAAATGAATGGTTTTTGTAGAAAATGTGATCAAATTATAGAATGAATTTTTAAATTTTCTTAAAAATCTTCCTTTTTCTACATGTAATTCGAAAATAAAAATATTTCACCCCTGAGAATTGGTGGGAACCGCCCCCATGATAAAAGCGCCATAGTATATAGGATTGACTTTGAATTAGGAGATTGGACTACTCCCAAAATTTCCTTAAAATCCATGCAGTAGGATAGAATTCGGAGATAATATCTTGACTGGCATAATCGAAATAGAATGAAATGTAAATAATATAAGCTATTAATTTCTCAGAAAAATGAACTAATTTTAAATTCTAAAATATCAAAATAACGAGTAACTTTGTTATTTTTATAGAATGCCAGTATCTAGTACCATAACGATAATAGATCGGTACGATAAAGTTCTCGGGCGACCCTTCCGTCCAGCGTTTTTCTTTTCTTGGCTGTGGAACATATTTCTTATTGTTTCCTTTGCCTTTCCAATTCCAATTCCAATTTTGTTTTTCTTCCAAATTTAGTTTTGGTTTCTTGATGGGCCTTTTACCTATAGACCTCTCCAGTTCTTCTTTATAAGTTGTTGAGGTTAACACAGCTGTTTTTCCTCTCCTTTTATCATTAGGGTTAATTTTTCTTTCTGCATGAGGAAGGGCAACTAGTTATTTGGGAGTGACTTGAAAGGGACTAGCCGGGTAAGATGGTGAAAAGTGCCCCCAACCCAATTTAAATTCCATATAGACCACTTTTTAGCACATATAGAGGAACTCACTTTCTGAAATTTTTAGCCCCCTAGGTGGTCACGTGACCCCCCTAGAGCCTAATTAGGCTTTTTAGGTTTTTATTTTTTCTCTCAGCCGCATCAAGAGCTAGCCAAAAACTTTATTTAAAAAAGTTGTAAGTTTCAAAAAGATCTATATGAAAATTTTTTTTTTATTTTTTTGGCGGGAAATTCGAATTTTTAGAACAATTGTAAACTTTTAAATACCTCTGAAAAAAAAACTAAGACACTCGTTTTTACGAAAAAATTAATTATAATGTGTATTTTTGAACAATCTTTCACCCCTAATTTTTTCAGATTTTTTAAATTGGTGAAACGTACCTTTAAAAATAAAAAACCGCATTTTTTCGGTTTTTTTTTTCGTTTTTTGATACAATTTTATACATATTTTTCAAAAAATTTAACACCGTCACTAGAATAGGTAAAAAACTGAAAAATAATTGGGGTTTGCTTAATAAAAATTTTTTGTAACGATATCCATTTTCAAGATACAGGGCGTTGAAGAAAACAAAATTTTACATATTTTTTACGATTTTGCCGAAACTACTGGCAACATTGTAATAAAACTTGGCGGGTTTTAAGAGGTAGTTATTGTGCATGTTTTGACATACAACTAAGGATTTGATATTCATCATTGGCGCGCATAGGGGTAATGGTCTGAACTTTTCAAAGAAAAAAAGATAGTACGCCACTGACATATTTCAAATTAACTATCATTTTTCAATTTCTCGTTCAATTTTCAATAAAAAATCTATCTTCTCATTTTTTCATACGACGCGCCGTTTTGCTGCAAAAAATAAAATATCTTAACGCTTCCAAAGTATTCGAATTAATTTTGATAATAATGGATGTATGAGTTTATTATGTAGATGTAGAAAGTACTAGAAGTTCGAATACTTTGTAAGGGTTAAGATCTTTTATTTTTTGAATAAAAATGGCGCGTCGGATGAAAAAATAAGAAGATACATTTTTTGTCACAAATTGAACGAGAAATTCAAAAACCATTGTTAATTTGAAACATGTCAGTGGCGTACTATCTTTATTCTTTAAAAAGTTCAGACCATTACCCCTATGCGCGCCAATGATGAATATCAAATCCTTAATTGTATGTCAAAACATGCACAATAACTACCTCTTAAATCCCGCCAAGTTCTATTACAATGTTGCCAGTAGTTTCAGCAAAATCGTAAAAAATGTGTAAAATTTTGTTTTCTTCAACGCCCTGTATCTTGAAAATCGATGGCGTTACAAAAAATTTTTATTATGCAAACCCCAATTATTTTTCAGTTTTTACCTATTCTAGTGACAGTGTTACCTTTTTTGAAAAATATGTATAAAATTTTATCAAAAAACGAAAAAAAAAACCGAAATAACGCGGTTTTTTATTTTTAAAGGTACGTTTCACCAATTTTAAAAATCTGAAAAAATTCAGCGTGAAAGATTGTGCAAAAATACACATTATAATTGATTTTCGTAAAAACGAGTGTCTTAGTTTTTTTTTAAGAGTTATTTAAAAGTTTAAAATTGTTCTAAAAATTCGAATTTCCCGCCAAAAAATAAAAAAAAATTTTCATATAGATCTTTTTGAAACTTACAACTTTTTTAAATAAAGTTTTTGGCTAGCTCTTGATGCGGCTGAGATAAAAAATAAAAACATAAAATGCCTAATTAGGCTCTAGGAAGGTCACGTGACCACCTAGGGGGCTAAAAATTTCAGAAAGTGAGTTCCTCTATATGTGCTAAAAAGTGGCCTGTATGGAATTTAAATCGAGCTGGGGGCACTTTTTACCATCTTACCCGGCTAGGCCCTTTATTGACAGAGTACGAACAAGAGTGTGTTGGATTAGCATAGAACTTGTTGCAAAAAAATGAGGAGAAGTAATATGAAAATTTTCCTTATTTTCAAGCACATTAGGAGATTTTTATGGTGTAAAAGTATCTGAAGGCAATGTAAAAGTATCTGAAGGCAATGTATTTGGAGAATTCTCATTTTCTGCATCATCATCAACTTGGTTTTGTGATAATAGTGGTGTACGAGGTGGAGAGCGCCAATTATTTTCTAAAACGGGACCAATCATCGGATCGTTCATCGGTGTTTCTGTGGTTTTCGCTGGTTCAAACATCCAGACTTCAAAAATTTCCGGATTAAGAGCTTAAATGCCAGTATTTCTAAACCCATTCACAGCGATTTGGACGCTAGCAGCTTTCTTATATGCGTTTCCAAAAAGTTTTCCTATTTGGGAGACTGTGATTGGTCGACCTGGATGTTGCTGCATCTCTTTTTGAACTTCTGACGTATAATAAGTGCTGAGTGGTGACATAAAACTGACGTCTAGAGGCTGCAATCGATGCATGGTATGCGGAGAGAAGCACAACATTACAACACCAATATCTCTCGCTTTCTCTATGACGTCCATATTTTTTGTGTGGGTCGTATGTCCGTCCAAAAGTAAAAGAACAGGATGTTCTTTGGAGGGTTTTGAAAACTCAATACAATGACTAAACCAATTAGAAAAAATTTCTTTTTGCATCCATCCAGACGAATGATAGAAAGCTTTACTGCCATCATCTAGTAGCTTAGGTTTTGCTCTGGACCTGGGAAAAATGAAGGTAGGCGACATAAATACACCAGAAGCACTCATGCAAATTTCCACAATAACAAGAACACCGCGTTCAGCTGAAGATATATGAACTTGTCTTTTCCCACGCAATGACAAACATTTCGATCTTTTCATTGGCACAGTCATTATACCCGTTTCGTCAACGTTGTAAATCCGTTCGGGTGGTATTTTATATTTTTCAAGCACGCCAGTAAGCAAGGAAAAATAATTTTTTACGGCAGGCCTATTAAAACCCATGGCTCTAGCTAGAGATGTTGGCTCAGGGGTACGAAGTTTAACGGTTGGCCGCCTTTTTAGAAAGCTGTATAACCAAGCTTTACCGGCCATTTTCTGTCTTTATTAAATTTATTATCTAATCCATTGCGTTGAGCTAAAACTGAAAAGCCAAACTTCGAAAGTCATTCAAAGTAAAACCAAATAGTCGTGATTCCAGTAACAAAATGTGTTCCACCAACTCCTCCTCTTGTTCCGCTGTGAAAACCGGTCTGTGACGCCCTAGTCCTTTCTTTGCTGAATTTTCTCTTTCGAGAGTTCCATTTTTATTTTTTTTACTCTGGCTTCAATAGTTATTCGAGGTACCCCAAATTCTTTAGAAGCCTTAAGATAACCCATTCTTCCGCCAAGAACCTCTTCCACTGCTTGGCGCATACTTTCCTCATTCCAAGACTGCCGATAACTTTTTCTTTTATATTTTCCCATCTTTTAATAACCCTAAAAAAATTAAATTTAATAAGTATGCTTGTTAGAAAGTATCTACGTTTTGGTTGGACAAAAAAGAATAGTATCCAGTTTTACCCAACCACTCGATATCCCATTTTACCCAACTAAACACTTAATAATATTTTGAAATTTTTCAATAAAAAAAAAACAAATATCGGAATCACAAATATCGCAAAACACACTTATATTACATAGAGAATGATAAAAAATACTCACCGGTATTTATTTTGTTAATTTAAACTTAATAATCCTTAACTAACTACGGATGAAACTAATTACCATAACCTTATTTTTTCAAATTAGCATTTGCCACAAGCCACAGATCAACAATTAATCAGAGTCACCTCCTGCTACATTCAAATAGTCGGTATCTGTAGTGATTAACATCCCTGGTCATTAGATGGCGCCGCTTATTTTTAAATTATCGTCGGTATCCCGTTTTACCAGACTATCTTGTTTTAGCCAACTTTCCCCTATTGTGTATAGTGTATGATAGAGATATGTGCCTCAAATTTTCCTACCTTTTATTGTTCGTATATTTATATCGTTCACTTCTTCTTTAAGTATTTGCAACCAAAGTCTACTGAATTCTGCTGATGGATTTGCTACAATTTTTTCTTCATTGGATGAGGGTGCTTTTTTGATTTTTCTCTTTTTCATGCCTGTTTTCTTCATTATTATTGATGCTTATTTCCACTTTGGTAAATGCTCGTTGTCCCAGGCATGTTTGCATATCTGTGATAAGCCCTTTACATAATAATATGGTATTGTTGTTAATCACGAGTCTCCTTTTTCGGTGTAGCTGGTTTGCTTGTATTGTTTTGTTGTCTCCTTTCTTCTATCTTGTGGAATTCCTTGTTTATAATTAACAATGGGTAGTCATTTTTTGTTAAAACCTTTGATTTCAACAGGTTTTAGCAGGTTTTTTCCTCTTAAAATGCCTAATTATTGAAACAAGTATTTTGGGCTATGTGGTATAATGCTTTGATGACATAAATACATATGTGGTCGACTTGTGTCCTATTGTTTATTTCTTGTGATCCGTTATTCTTGTTCCAAGACACTTAAATTATCTGATGCACTCAAAGATAAAGTCATTTATGGTGATGTTCTGTCCGAATCTATCTCTGGTTTGGTGATTGCAGCTCATACCTATACATATACAGTGATGAGCACGCTAATAACCGGCAAAATACCGCAAAATATGGAAAACATAATACATTGTGAATAAAAAGGGATGAAGCTAGTAAAGGTGGGAAAATATCAGTAGAAACCTATAATTTCATTTAAATTACATTACCACTATCAAGAGTTTTCACCTTTAGACGTTAGCATGAGAACCAGTTGCCTTCAATCATAATTGTACGTACATATTATGATGTTTTTCCTAACCTAGTTTTATTAGGTTATGTATTGTTTCTTCTTCTTCTTTAGTATATTGGCCTCTGTAAGGGTTTAACAACATCCAAAATTAAGATCAAGATATATTCATTTAATTCTTAAATGTCCTAGAAACAAAACCAAAACATACACATTTGTTTACAATTAAGTAGGTCACCTAGATTTGTTAGAAACACCAGTCGGCAATAATGCATTGTCAACTAATCCATATTTTCGTAAGTCATGGAAAAGCTAAGTCGACAATATAAACATACTACATGTTACAAGTTTGTTTATATACAGGGTGCGCCAAACCTCTGGTTTTCTTTGATTACGGCTAAACTATGAGATATATAAAAAAATGTTTATAACAAAACTAATGTGTATCAAAGAGGTCTATATTCTAAAATTATTTTTGATTATACAGGGTGAGTCAGAAAGACGGTATGAACTAAAGTTGTATTTTTTAAATGGAACACCCTGTATATTAAATCATTTTTGAATATATTATTTAAAAATATGAAAAATTTGTATAAGGTCTTATAGGCCTAAAGTTAATAATTTTCGAAATATTTACATTTTTATTGAAAAAAATGGTAATATTTATAGGGTTGTGGATTATGTTTCCAAGGAAATAAAAATTTAAGTGATAGGTCAAAATTTTTAAAATATAGTGTTATTTTTAAATAATTTAATATTTTTTACTTTTAGCCATAAAATATACAGTGTGATTACTATTTGCAAATACAAAATTTTCTCATTTTTTTAAATGGGACACCCTGTATATTAGTTTTGCATTTTGTAGTAAATATTACAACCTTTCTTTTGGTATAAGGTTGTATGTTCCTAGCATGTTTCGTTTTGTAGATGTTTTAAAAAAACTATAGATTTTACGTTTTTGCGGATTTTTTATTTAAAACTTTTTTTGCAAGAAAAATAATTATAATCTGGTTTTAGAAACATACACTAAAATATAAAATATGAAAATAAAAACGTAATTAAAGATTAAAATAAATCGTATGCTAGTACAATTCAATTGAATTTAATAACTTTAAATTATTTTACAAAAAATATTTTACCATATTAATGAATGCATAAATTAGTTACTAAATTAAATAAACAACCAAATTTTAAATCAACCGTAGTAATTTTTCTACTACAGCAACTTTCCTGTCCCAAATTAATTGTTAGTTAAATTGTATTTAGTTAAACTTTTAATTTACCTTTTAAATTTACTTACATACATCTTGAGAATATAAAAATTATTATAAAGTATGCTTTGAAACAAATGAATGTTAAATGTATCAGCCAAATTATTTATTAGTATAAATAGTATTTACTGGTGTCACAAAAGCTGATAATACTTTTGTAGTTGAAATTTTTGTAACAATTTTTTATATTTTAAATTTTAATTTTTGGGATATGACATTTGTTTTGGGCGAAACCATTAGAAAGTATTACCAGCTTTTGTGACACGAGTAGGTACATAGATACTATTTACTTCTTAATATACTTCCATACCGTTCATTTGTTTCAAAGCATACTTTATACGTTCTCAAGATGTAGGTAAATTAAAAAGTTATTAACTGATCTTACTCGTAAATACAATATAACTAACAATTAATTTGGTACTTACAGGAAAGTTGCGGCGGTAGGAGAATTACTACGGTTGATTTAAAATTTGGTTGTTTATTTCATTTAGTAACTAATTTATGCATTCATTAATATGGTAAAATATTTTTTGTAAAATAATTTAAAGTTATTAAATTCAATTGAATTGTACTAGCATACGATTTATTTTAATCTTTAATTACGTTTTTATTTTCATATTTTATACTTTAGTGCATGTTTCTAAAACCAGATTATAATTATTTTTTTTTGCAAAAAAATTTTTAAATAAAAAATCTGCAAAAATGTAAAATCTATGGTTTTTTAAAAATATCTACAAAACGAAACATGCTAGGTACATACAACTTGATATCAAAAGAAAGGTTGTAATATTTACTACAAAACGCAAAACTAATATACAGGGTGTCCCATTTAAAAAAAATGAGAAAATTTTGTATTTGCAAATAGTGATCAAACTGTATACTTTATAGCTAAAAGTAAAAAATATTAAATTATTTAAAAATAACACTATATTTTAAAAACTTTGACCTATCACCTAAATTTTTATTTCCTTGGAAACATAATCCACAACCCTATAAATATTACCATTTCTCTCAATAAAAATGTAAATATTTCGAAAATTATTAACTTCAGGCCTATAAGACCTTATACAAATTTTTCATATTTTTAAATAATATATTCAAAAATGATTTAATATACAGGGTGTCCATTTAAAAAAATACAACTTTAGTTCATATCGTCGTTCTGACTCACCCTGTATAATTGAAAATAATTTTAAATTATAGACCTCTTTGATACACATTAGTTTTGTTATAAACATTTTTTTGTATATCTCATAGTTTAGCCGTAATCAAAGAAAACCAGAGGTTTGGCGCACCCTGTATACAGCAAGGCATCGTGATTCATTCTAATTCATTCGTTTATCAAATATCATTCTTAATTCAGATGTACCCGCAGATGGTTCTACTTTAAGCACACCAACTCGTTACTGATAATTAGTAGTTATCAATATTGTTTAATTCATCAACCCCTATTGGTAGGACTAACTACCCCAACTACCCTAAGATATTTCCCGAGGGTGCATACCTGCATAACTACCCCCAACTACCCTAAGATGTTTCCCGAGGGTGCATACCCGCATATGGCGATCCTGACAGGATCGCCATATAATGGAATAGGTTGTAGTAATGGGGTGGTTACTGTGAGAAGAGGGTTGGTTGTTAGGAATACACTAGTTGTTAATACTTTATGTATTGAACACTACTAATTATCAGTAACGAGTTGGTGTGCTTAAAGTAGAACCATCTGCGGGTGCATCTGAATTAAGAATGATATTTGATAAACGAATGAATTAGAATGAATCACGATGCCTTGCTGTATATATAAACAAACTTGTAACATGTAGTATCTTTATATTGTCGACTCAGCTTTGATCATGACTTACGAAAATATGGATTAGTTGACGATGCATTATTGCCGACTGGTGTTTCTAACAAATCTAGGTGACCTACTCAATTGTAAACAAATGTGTATGTTTTGGTTTTGTTTCTAGGACATTTAAGAATTAAGTGAATATGTCTTGATCTTATTTTGGATGTTGATAAACCCTTACACCTCCACCTACGTGGGTATGTAGCCAGCTCATCATCTTGAAATAAAGGAAAGATCCCTTATGCATCTACAATTTGGAGTTGGTATGGGGCAAATACAGCAAAGGTAAAACCTTTTCTTGCTCAGGAATAACTGCCGATCATTACAGAATCTGCTTTAATCAGCCACAATTTTAGTTTGAAATTAAGTATATATGACTTTTTTTTTATGTCAGCCGAAACGAATAACATCGGATATTAAAATAAAATGTTTTTCGACGCCATACATATAATTGTGGCTGAAGCCAACTAACCACGTATAAGAACCATATCCCTTTCTAGCTCACAATTTAATACGTTTTTCATCTTTTGTGTTATTTTGCTGGTTATTAGGGCACTCATCACTGTATTTAGTTTTATTTTCATTAATTAAGGGCCCCATGCATCTTCTCTGCTTTCTTTGGATTTATATCTCTGCATTTCTAGAAAAAGACCCGCGCACAAAAATGACTCCTCTCGTACTTATTTCGCCTCTAAATAATTCAAATGGTATTATTTCTTAAATGTGAACATACATTTTATTTACCTTTATTCTCAAAAGAAACGCCACTGTCCGGAAATGCAAAGATATTTCGGAACTTTCCGCTGTAACTAATTTAGTGTTAGTCTGTAGGTTGTATTACCGTAAAGTCCATTGCAAATAATAATAATTGGATCTCAGATTACATATTATTAAGTTTGGGCATCATGTTTCTAATTGCCGATGACATTAATGCCATGGTCAGTTTCGGGAAATTCCGAGGGTCTTCGAACGCTGGGTCTTAAGATTCTAAATTATAGTAATAATTAGGTATATTATACTTGAACTAAATTTGCTCGTACTTAATTAGTTAAAACACATATTATATAGTCCAGAGAAATAAGGATTTTCCCAGGACACTCAAATATCCAGGTATCTGACTTTTTTTAGTTATTGTAGGCCTATAAGAAGAAAACTTACCTGTTTCCCTTTTGTCCGTGTTTTAATTATTAACATTTTAGTGCAAAAAACGCGATTTTTTACGACTTTTTGCACCCCATTACAAAGCTAAATAGTTGACATAAAATTACAAAATTTGATTTTTTAGAACATTGGAAAAGGTTCAAAATAACGATTTTTGAATGTTAAAAGTCAATTTGTTGCTTCGAAAATTGAAAAATAAATGAAAATCGATATTTGTTAATAACTTTTACTAAATTTAACTTAGAATTTTAGAGTTTCACGCAAAGTTGGGTATTTTAGTACTTAGGTAACAAACCCTCAAAATTTGAGACCGACCCATTAATAAGTTTAAAAGTTATTCTGTTTGTTTATCCCAGAGACCTTTATTTTGCAATAATATAACACAGAAAATAATGAATATAGGTCAATTCTGAGTATGCCAAATTAAAGTAGAAGAGTGATAGTATCAAAATGTATTAAAAAAGATTAAAAAAATTAATTATACAGGGTGTTTGATTGGGAAAGTAACATACGTTAACTGTAGAAAGAGGACATTTAGGCGGTCTCAATAATACCATACTTAATGGGTCTTACTCCATTAATAACAAAGATACTGGGTGTTTTATCTATTTTGCCATTTTTTTATTTGGTTCATAACTTTTTAACCACACCGTATATTTATTTTATATTTGGCACGCAAATATCCTTTAAGGTTTACAATAAATCAATTTATTTACAATTGTAAAAAATCCAGGCCCGGATTGAAAAATATTGGAAAAATATTCCGACCCAAAAACAACACCCTGTACATTAAATTTTTTTAAAATGGATTTTTCAGTTGAAAAGAGGATGAAAAACTAAATTGTGGTATACTTTGAATTTTCGGCAAAATGATTTTTCTGGTCAAATTTTGAATTTGAATTCTGAAATTATGTGAATTTCGATAGCTCGAAGTAGAAAAAAATTGAAATACAGCTTACAACTTGTCAACTGCACTGTATATTTATTTTATATTTCACACGCGAATATTCTTTTAGGTGTCCAATCAATTATTTTATTTACAATTATAAAAAATCCAGGTCCGGATTAAAAAAATTTGTAAAAATATTCCGACCCAAAAACACCCTGTATATTAATTTTTTTTAAAATGGATTTTGCATTTGAAAAGAGCATGAAAAACTAAATTTAGTGGTATACGTTCAATTTTCGGCAAAATGATTTTTCTGATAAAATTTTGAATTTGAATTCTAAAATTATGTCAATTGCGAGAGCTCTAATACCCCAGGCTGTGGGTGAAAAATAGGTCGATTTCAGGATATAATTCAGGAATTTTTGAAACCTATCAGGTGTTGTAAAGGACGAAGCCAGGAATAACTTCTACTAAAATGTAACCAAAAATATTGTGCGCTTTTTTTTTAATTGCGATTTTCATTTGTTAAATTTGCAATTTTTATTGATTTTTAATTTTGTAGCTTAGGATATTGATTTTAGAGAAAAACTTTTTAATAGAAAGTTGTAGTAAGTTAAAAAACCTACAATTTGAGCTATGGTAAGTTTAATTTCGTTAATTGGTTATTGCAAAACAGCCTGCGAAATGTCCAAAATGGCCGTTTTTTACAATTGCATTATTTATTGTACAAATAATTTTTTTTTATTTTTTAAAGCTTTAAAATGAAGATCTTTCAATTCCAAACATAAAAAAAATTGTAAAGCCAGATTAACGAATTTGTTGCTTAGATATTATAAATTGTTTATCACAAGAGGTCAAATGTCGAAGGCTATAACTTTTTGAATAAAAATCGTATAAAGTTAGTGAAACATCCAATCTCCTTCGAAAGATTTATATTTTCATATTCTGATGTAAATAAATGCGTAAAACATTTTTAAACCTCTAATTTTTGGGTTTGAAAATAAGGGGGCAAATTTCGTTAAAAACATTTAGAGCTGAAGCGGCCCTGTACATCCTATGAGTTTTTAACTTACAGATTATTGTTGCTAAAGATGAAACAAAGATTTATAAAAAAATAAAAAATTTCTACGACCAACTGAAGCCGAGATAATTTTTGGGTTTGCAAATAAGGGGGCAAATTTCGTTATAAACATTTAGAGCTGTAGCGGCCTGTACATCCTAGGAGTTTCTAAGTTACAGATTATTGTTGCTGAAGACAAAACGAAGATTTATAAAAAAATAAAAATTTTCTACAACCAACTGAAGCCGAGAAAATTGTTTTTTATTTCTTAAGTCGTAGTGCCTTTATTTATAACAATTAAGAAATTATTTTACAGTCATTGACTAAAGAAAGACTTATATTAGAGAGATATTGCAAATTTAATACAGCCTACGTTGTGCTATTTACACCGCGCTATTTTGACAGAATTTCCATTTCTCAGACGTGTCATAAATACAGATATTGCTCAACATTTTGGTGGCGGTATTTTTACGGCTCGATTAAGATTAGTTGTTTGTCTAATTTGTATGCAATTTTGGATCAAGGTTTAGTTAGAAGTTCTCATTTTGGCCAATGCTAACGATAAGAACATCTAGTTTATCATCTTGCACATAACATTCTGGAAGATGAACAAACACCTATTACATGCTAAAAATAAAGAATTTGATTTAAATGGAAGGAAGGTTTGAATTCTCTTCCAAATATCGAGCATGAGAAAAAATGATCCTTGAGTGTTCTTAAAATAAAAAAATTTCCTGTTGTACACTTCATATTTTCCTGAACTAACGTCCAATTTTCTGAATAAGTCAATTGATTTTGACTTACAACTTATTTTAATAAACACAAATCGTCATCAGATGTAAATCTGATTCGTTTGCTACTGTCTGAGGTACTCATTTTAGAAAATCATTACAAATAAACTTGGTTTAAATGAAAGAAAAACAACAAACATAACCTGAAAAGAAAATAGCGCAACGAATACCGCACAGCGTAACGGCTCCCCTAATAGCGGCAGGCACTATTTTCAATAACGCAGCGTAAGCCAAATATCACATCTGCGCATGCTCTACTGTCAAAATAACGCGTGCTGTGATACAGCAAGTGCAAAAGTGACTATGCAATATCTCTCTATTATCTTAAAATAAAAATTATTATAAAATATAATTACATTTAATTATTAAAAATTATTTTTAAAATCGGTGCTTTTGCGAGCGGCCGAATTTTGCAGATCGCCCGGCTCGCTTCAAATCCGCGCGGTCGGAAAAGTTTCACGTAACTTGTATTAAATTTTGACAGAAAACAATTTAATAATATTACCGTTATAATATACAATCTATTTACCACTGTATTTGTTTTTCTTGATAAACTTTTATATGTGAAATTTCATTTCTGAAGAAATAATATTACAAAAATGATACATATATATGAAATACATAACTATATTTTTAATTTTTTCACTGTTATATAAATATAATAATAATAATGTTACTTCTTACTATAATATACATAAAACTTTTTCTTCTTGTAGTGACAATTCTTTTTGGATTTCACATATAAAAGTTTATAAAGAAAAACAAATACAGTGGTAAATAGACTGTACATTATAATGGTAATATTATTAAATTGTTTTCTGTCATTTAACACAAGGTACGTAAAAATTTTCCGAGCGCGCGGATTTGAAGCGAGCCGGCGATTTGCAAAATTCGGCCGCTTGCAAAAGCACCGATTTAAAAAATAATTTTTAATAATTAAATATAATTATATTTTATAATTATTTTTATTTTAAGATAATATAAGTCTTTCTTTAGTCAATGACTGTAAAATAATTTCTTAATTGTTATAAATAAAGGCACTATGATTTAAGAAAAAAAAAACAATTATCTCGGCTTCAGTTGGTTGTAGAAAATTTTAATTTTTTTATAAATCTTCGTTTCGTCTTTAGCAACAATAGTCTGTACGTTAGAAATTCATAGGATATACAGGGCCGCTTCAGCTCTAAATGTTTATAACGAAATTTGCCCCCTTATTTGCAAACCCAAAAATTATCTCGGCTTCAGTTGGTCGTAGAAATTTTTTATTCTTTTATAAACCTTCGTTTCATCTTCAGCAACAATAATATGTAAGTTAAAATCTCATAGGATGTACAGGGCCGCTTCAACTCTAAATGGTTTTAACGAAATTTGCCCCCTTATTTTCAAATCCAAAAATAAGAGGTTTAAAAATGTTTTACGCATTTATTTACATCGGAATATGAAAACATAACTCTTTCGAAGGAGATTGGATGTTTCACCAACTTTCTACGATTTTTTTACAAAAGTTATATCCTTCGACATTTTACCTCTTGGGATAAACCATTTATAATATCTAAGCAACAAATTCGTTAATCTGGCTTTACAATTTTTTTTTATGTTTGGAATTGAAAGATCTTCATTTTAAAGCTTTAAAAAATAAAAAAAATTTATTTGTACAATAAATAATGCAATTGTAAAAAACGGCCATTTTGGACTTTCGCAGGCTGTTTTGCAATAACCAATTAACGAAATTAAGCTTACCATAGCTCAAATTGTAGGTTTTTTAATTTACTACAACTTTCTATTTAAAAGTTTTTCTCTAAAATCAATATCCTAAGCTACAAAATTAAAAATCAATAAAAATTGCAAATTTAACAAATAAAAATGGCAATTAAAAAAAAAGCGCACAATATTTTTGGTTACATTTTATTAGAAGTTATTCCTGGCATCGTCCTTTACCACACCTGATAGGTTTCAAAAATTCCTGAATTATATCACGTTTTTTCACCCACAGCCTGGGGTATAAGTAGAAAAAATTAAAATGCGACTAAATTTTAATTAATACCATTATTTAATTTAAATTGGTAAAATGTTACAACATTTCAGTGTTTTTTATTATGTGTGACAAATAGGTTATGGCGAATATTCATCTTTAAATAATGAATAAATAATAAAGAGTCAATAAAGAATACATCACTTTAATAAACAAAGTATCTAAAAATTATAACAAAAGAGAGAAAATTTGCAGCATATTAACTATTCAAAATTACCACCATCAAAAATTATTGTTATGTGTCAAAATGTTAATATTTTACCAATTTAGATTAAATAATGGTATTAATTAAAATTAAGTCATGTTTTATTTTTTTTTACTTTGGCATTCAAATTCAAAATTTTACCGGAAAAATTATTTTGCCGAAAATTCAAAATGTACCACTAAATTTAGTTTTTCATCCTCTTTTCAAATGCAAAATCCATTTTAAAAAACCTAATATACAGGGTGTTTTTTGGGTCGGAACATTTATACAATATTTTTTAATCCGGACCTGGATTTTTTATAATTGTAAATAAATGAATTGATTGGACACCTAACAGAATATTCGCGTGTTAAATATAAAATAAATGTACAGTGCGGTTGACAAGTGGTAAGCTCTATTTCAATTTTTTTCTACTTAGAGCTCTCGAAATTCATATAATTTCAGAATTCAAATTCAAAATTTGACCAGAAAAATCATTTTGCTAAAAATTCAAAGTATACCACTAAATTTAGTTTTTCATCCTCTTTTCAACTGAAAAATCCATTTTAAAAAAATTGAATTAACAGGGTGTTGTTTTTGGGGTCGGAATATTTTTCCAATATTTTTTAATCCGGACCTGGATTTTTTACAATTGTAAATAAATTAGTTGATTGTACACCTTCAAGAATATTTGCGTGCCAAATATAAAATAAATATACAGTGTGGTTAAAAAGTTATGAACCAAATAATAAAATGGAAAAATAGATAAAACACCCAGTATCTTTGTTATTAATAAAGTAGGACCCATTAAGTATGGTATTTTTTGAGACCGCCAAGTGTCTTCTTTCTACAGTTAACGTATGTTACTTTCCCAATGAAACACCCTGTATATATTTTCAAAAAACCTTTTCACCACATAGTGGTGTAAGACGACAATACATTACATTATGTTACATTATAATACAATACAAAAACAACCTTAATCTTAAATTTAACTAATAACTGCTATTAGTCCAGAAAGCCACTGCGCATCCGCTAGAAAAAATATTCTAATTCGGATTTTTTGCACAATCTTACTCAAAAAGACTCCTTTTAACAAATTTTCATGTTGCCAGGACCAAAAGGTGGTCAAAAATTTTTTAAACGTTTTTCTTTTTGTTTTTTTCCTAAAATTATTATTTTTGCATGGAAAAAAGTTTTTTTAGATTTTTTGGATCATTCCAAACAGAAAAGGTCTTTAGTGACTTTTCTCTAAAAATGATAGTTTTTGACATATAAGCGATTAAAAATTGAAAAATTTCGAAATCGGCCATTTTTAACCCTCAAAAACTATGTGAAAAACTGAAAATTTAAATGTTGCCAAAGTAGGTAGATTCTCGTTAAACATCGATTGATGAAATCCCGAAGAGATTTTTGCAATACAATATTCAAAACTCCCTTGTTTTTTAATTGCTAATCAAGCGTGCGCGACACTATTTTCCACCGACAATATGGTGCAAATGAAAGGAATAAATTCGTTATTTCGTAAACCGGCGACTTTAGGGAAAAATCCCGAAAAAAATCGATTTTTATTTTTAAGTTATGATATTGTGGCATATATGGTATACTAGTGACGTCATCCATCTGGGCGTGATGACGTAATCAATGATTTTTTTAAATGAGAATAGGGGTCGTGTGCTAGTTCATTTGAAAGGCTCTTCAATTCTCTATTCAGTAATATAAACATTTATATAATTATCTATACAGGGTGTCCTTCTACTTCTTTTTTTTCAAATAATTTAATTTAATAAAATTTTTTTGGACATCCTGTATAAATAATTATGTAAATGTTTACATTACTGAATAGAGAATTGAAGAGTCTTTCAAATGAGCTACCACACGACCCCTATCCTCATTTAAAAAAATCATCGATAACGTCATCACGCCCAGACGGATGACGTCACTAGTATACCATATATGCCACAATATCATAACTTAAACATAAAAATCGACCTGTTTCGGGATTTTTCCTTAAAGTCGCCGGTTTACGAAATAACGAATTTATTCCTTTCATTTGCACCATACTGTCGGTGGAAAATAGTGTCGCGAACGCTTGATTAGAAATTAAAAAACAAAGGAGTTTTGAATATTGTATTGCAAAAACCTCCTCGGGATTTCATCAATCGATGTTTTAAGAGTATCTACCCACTTTGGCAACATTTAAATTTTCAGTTTTTCACATAGTTTTTGAGGGTTAAAAATGGCCGATTTCGCAATTTTTCAATTTTTAATCGCTTATATGTCAAAAACTATCATTTTTATAGAAAAGTCACTAAGGACCATTTCTGTTTGGAATGATCCGAAAAACCTAAAAAAACTTTTTTCCATGCAAAAAAAATAATCTTGGGAAAAAAACAAAAAAAAACGTTTAAAAAATTTTTGACCACCTTTTGGTCCTGACAACATGCAAATTTGTTAAAAGGAGTCCTTTTTGAGTAAGATTGTGCAAAAAATCCGAATTAGAATATTTTTCCTAGCGGATGCGCACTGGCTTTCTGGACTATATAAATTTATATTATGTACAAATTTGACCCATTCCTTCTTATTTCTAGCCAGCGTCCTTGCTACTATCCCAGGTTTGTCGTGGTCTAATTTTCTTCTTTCTTCTTTGCGTTCTTGCCTGCCAAATTTCTTTCACTGGTTTTGTCTGATCCATTCTCTGAAGATGACCCCACCAACTGAGTTGCCTTCTCTCTATAAATTCTAACGTTGACTCGATTTCCAAATCTTCTCTTATTTGAGTGTTCCGTAGTCTATCTCTTTTGGTAACTCATCGAACTCGTCTAAGGTATTTCATTTCTACTGCCGGTATTAAAAAAAATTAATTAATATAGTTAAAAATTCTAATGCCAAATTTTTGAAATTTTGTAGTTTATAAACATTTAAAATAACTTTAAAAATATTGTCCATAGAAACCATCTTTTTATATATTCGAAAAGCTAGTATTTTAACACGAACTTTCAAATAAAACAAATTAGCCTAGGTTCAGTTTGTACAAAGTTAGCCATGTGCTTTTTTAATTCACATCTAATTTGTTTATAATAATTAAGGAATCTTATTGATGCCATTTTAAAGAATGGGATTTGCATTTTTTGTTAAAAAATTTGCACAAACATTGTACCTTCACAACACTCTACGAAGTTTCAAAAATGTAGTTCAAACGGTTACTAGGGGGAACCTACAAATCCACCGAGTTAAAATACCGAAAAAGTAATTTCAAACTAATACAACTTTCTGTATCTCCGGATCAACTCAATGGATTTTGATCATTCTTTTTTAATTTGTACGTAATTTGTACGTACACTACAAATATTATTTAACAAACATTTTTTATAAAGTTATTAATTAGTAAACAGTCTAATTTGTTTAAACAATTCTTTAAAAAATATGTTTTGCAAAAATTTATTTTTTTATTCATAGTATCATTAATAGACAAGGCGAACACGGCGGGTTCTTTGGAGAAAATATTCCCATGAGATTTTTTTGCATAATCACATTCGTGAGACCTTCCAGAGTACGATTCAAGAAGTCGCCCACGCGAAAATTGCTCCAAATTTTTTTAACAATTTTCAAAGAAAACTTTTTTTTCGTTTATAAATTCGCAATGTGTGTGTTATTGCGTTGCCGCTCCTGCAATACTCGGATCAGATTTATCGATGGATTATTATGTAGTTTTTTCTTCTGAATCCAAATCTGACAACGACATTTCGATATCTCTAACCGTCTTCGAGATAATCGCCCTCAAAGTCTAAAATGTGACGTCACAATCCATTTATTTTTCTGCCGAAACACTACACCTCAGCTGGAATCGTTGATAGTAAGTAGGCTAGTTTTTGAATCTCGATTTGTTAAGCAAAGCATAGGTTATTTACATTATTTGAGTTTGACACTTCGTGAATGTCAAACTAAATTTTAAATTAGGTATTAATAAAATATCAATGACATTTGACAGTGAATTTAATTAGGTATCATATAAAATAAATGAGATGTATAAAAATACAATTTGAGTATATTTTAAAAGTAATAATTTATTAAACGCTTTAAAAGGGTTTATACGAGTATTCGCCCTCCCCTTTAATGATAAATGGACTGTTCCATTCGTTATGAAATGAAAATTGTTATTATAGTCGGTTCCCTAAACTCGACACAACTGGCTAGTTATTTTAGTAGGTAATTTTTTGTTTTTTGCTAATTTTGCCAAAAATTGTCAAAATTACTAATTATTTAGTACTTATTAACTATTTAGTAATTATTTTTTTTTTGCCGAACTGGCAAAATTATTGACTAAAATCACTAGCCAGTTGTGTCTGAGTTTAGCGAATCGACCACATGAAATAATAATGTTTGGAATAAAAAGTTATGGTCTGATATGTGCAATTACATCCTTCTAATGAAAAAAAATATTTGAAGATTTTTCTCAAATTATGGATACCAACAACATTTTCATTTATAACTCTTTTATTTTAAATTTTACGAAGAAAAGTTATTCTTCATAAAAAGCTCTTCATGGTCTAAGATTTATGATGCAAGAACCATTTATAAAATTTTATTAATTTTATACGTGGCATATAAAAAATATGAATTTCGATCAAGAGTAAAGTGCCTTTATAGTTCATAACATTTAAATTAGAATGATATAATTGCACATTAAAACATAATTATTAATTCTAAACAACTTTTCATAATAGCAATTTTCCATATTATGAATTAAAATACGTAAATAAACAAAGTTTTCGTTATGATAATGCTCGCATTTTCAGCTTGTTTTTAATCAAATTGCAAAAATCAATATTTTTGGCCGGAACAATTTTTTTTAAGTTTTTTGGACCATTCTGGATAAAAAAGGTCTCTTATAACTTTTCTCTAAATTTAATCGTTTTCGAGGTAAAAGCATTTTAAAATTGAAAAAACGAAAAATTGCCATTTTCAAGGCTTAATCGGTTAAAAGTTATTACTATAAAAGTCAGAAAGTAACTAAATCAAAGTTTAAAACCCCTCTACACGATCCCGAAGAAATTTTTGTCATTATTTGATTACTAAGCTGTTATTTTTAAGTAAAAATAATGAGCGCCATGCACGTATTACGCGGCCGGCCATGATGAAACAGATACAATTCAGGCAGTCCAATGGCGCATCTCATTCGCACTCACATTTACAGCCGCGTCAATACGATCTTACCACTCATTATTAATAATTAAAAATAACAGCTTAGTAATAAATTATTGACACATTTTTTCAGGATCATGAAGGGGGGCTTTAAATTTGATTTAGTCACTTTCTGATTTTCATAATAATCATTTTTAACCGAGAGTTATTAAGTCTTAAAAATGGCCATTTTCGCGTTTTTCAAATTTTAAATTGTTTATAACTCGAACACGATCAACTTTAGAGAAAAATTATAAGAGACCTTTTCTGTCCGGAATGGGCCGAAAAATCTAAAAAAAATTCTGCGGGTCGAAAACATTGATTTCTGCAATTTGAATAAATTTTTTTTTTAAATTGGACTACTTTTTGCGTGGCCGACTTCTCAAATCTCATTCTGTCTCACGAATGTGATTATGCAAAAAAATCTCATGGGAACATTTTTTCCGACGAACCCGCCGTTTTCGCCTTGTCTCTAATGATCATAGAAAAAGTTAAAGTACACTTTAATAAATAAATGATTGTTACTGGATAATTATTTATTGAAGATAATTTATTTATTAAAGTATATCTTAACTTTTTCTATGACTAATAATAGTAGTATGATTAAAAACATGGATTTTTGAGAAAAAAATATTCTTTCAGTCATTGTTTAAACAAATTAGACTGTTTATTAATTAATAAATGTCTAGACAAATTGCATATTTGTTATGTACAGAAAAATTACATACAAATTAAACAAATAAAGATAAAAATCTATTCAGTAGATCCCAAGAAGTTGCTTTTCTAGTTTTTTAACTCGTGCATTTGTCGGCTCCCAGCACCCCCTTCACTTACCACGACCAGTCACCAATTGAACTGCATATTTAAAAATTCGTGTAAAATACCAGCTTTTCGAATATGTAAAATGATTTTATTTACTTTATGTCATATTATGTATAAGTTTTTAGTTTGTGAAAACTGTCATTATAGATAGCAGTGCGTGAAGGGTTTAAAGAGTGCGTGAAGTAGCAATGTATTTTAAATGGAATTTACTTTTTCGCACTTTTTTTGACACACTTTCATATAATCAAATATCCTTAACTTTCGCGTTGTCATGGTGATGACATAATGAGCAATAAATTACAACAAAAATTTTGACAGTTTTGTGGTTTGAAAGAAATTATAATTTTATATGTCAAAGTTCTAAAAATTGTAGAATAGAAATGAATTCCAGTGACGAAGAGTTACAGTTTTTTTTATTTGTTTATCGTAGATAAAATATTGTATTTAACTGTGCGTGAAGTACTTTTTGCGAACTTACGCGATGTATAGCACTCGCTCCGTTGTCGCTCGTGTTTTAAACAACGCATGCGTTCGCAAAAAGTATACTTTACGAACTGTTTCATAAATAACTACATATTATCTACTCTATGTCATATTATGTATAAGTTTTTAGTTAGTGAAAGCTGTCATTAAAGATAGAAGTGCGTGAAGGGTTTAAAGTGGGCGTGAAGTAACGATGTATTTTAAATGGGATTTACTTTTTCGCACTGTTTTTGACACACTCCTATATAATCAAATATCCTTAACTTTCGCGTTGTCATGGTTATGAGATAATGAGCAATAAATTACAACAAAAATTTTGACAGTTTTGTGGTTTGAAAGAAATTAGAATTTTTAAATGTCAGTGTTCTAAAAATGGTAGAACAGAAATGAATTCCAGGGACGAAGAGTTACAGTTTTTTTATTTGTTTATCGTAGATAAAATATTGTATGAAACTGTGCGTGAAGTACTTTTTGCAAACTTACGCGGTGTATAGCACTCACTCCGTTGTCGCTCGTGCTCTAAATATCGCGTGCGTTCGCAAAAAGCATACTTCACGAACTGTTTCATAAATAACTATATTCTACGGACAATATTTTTAAAGTTATTCTAAATAGTTATAAACTACAAAATTTTAAAAATTTGGCATTAGGATTTTTGACTATATCAGATAATTTTTTTATCTTTTTTTAGTACATATTAATATGTAGTATAACTTTTCTACCTTCATTTGGCATACGCAAAATTGCTATATCTTCATTATTTTCTGTCTTATGTTATTGCAGAATAAATGTCTCTGGGATAAACAAATAGAATAACTTTTAAAGTAATTAATGGAAGGGTCTCAAATTTTAAGGGGTTTGTTAAGTACTCCAATGCCCAACTTTGGGCCCAACACTAAAGTTCTAAGGTAAATTAAGTAAAAGTTATTAACAAATGACGTTTTTCACTTATTTTGGAGTTTGCGTAGCATATATATATATATATATATATATATATATATATATATATATATATATATATATATATATATATATATATATATATATATATATAAATGTCCACAGCTAATGCCGTTTCCCTTCCGTCAGCCAGGACTTCCATTTTTTTCGATCTTCCCAGTCTCCGTCTTCCAATCCTTTCTTAGACATGGCTTCGTCGACTTCATTTTTCCAAGATCTTCTAGGTCGTCCTCTTCTTCTCGTTCCTCTTGGGCTCCATTCTGCAACCTTGTTTATCCAAGTGTTTTCTGCTCTGCGTACGTGGCCGTACCATTTCAGTCTTCTCTCGTATATATATATTGTAGGGCATCTTTTTCCACTTGCATTCTTCTCCTTATCTCCTCATTTGTTATTCTGCCTCTTCTGGTGAGACCACAACATCTTCTCCAGTATTCCATTTCGGTTGCCAGAATGCTTTTTTGGGTTTTTTTGTTTATGACCCAAATTTCTGCGGCATATGTCATGATGCTTCTTACTATTGTTTGCGTAGCAACAAATTAATTTATAGTTTCAAAAATAGGCATTTTGAAGGTTTTTCAATGTTCTAAAAAAATTAATTTTGTAATTTTATGTCAACTATTCAGCTTTTTAATGGGGTGCAATAAATCGAAAAAATCGCATGTTTTACACTAAATTGTTAATAATTCAAAACGGACGCGAACTATAGGCAGGAAACAGGTCGGTTTTCTTCATATAGGTCTACGATACTAAAAAAGTAGTCAGCTGCCTGGATATTTGAGTGTCCCGAACATGGTCTATTTCTAGCTTATTTCCCTGGAGCAATAGGAAAACTGGGGTGAATTTACTACTTATATGACTAATAGAAACGACAAGTATAACTTATGATGAATATACCTACTTATCTTTATATTGAAATTAAACCCACTTGTTACGGATAAAATTTGATATTTTTGATAAGTAACCTCCTTAGCCGATTATAGTCCAGCAATTTAAAAAAACAGTTGTAGAAAGTCTAAAAATTTTAGATTTGTTGTATAATCCGTGTATATTAATACTATACACGGAATATACGACATTTGACAGAAGCTCGAAACAAATGACAATCGATGAAAATCCCTATTATGAAGAACAACGATTTTCGATCTCACATTAAACACTGTTATTGTTTGAGAAATACAACGATAGAAAAACAAAAAGAAAGTTGGTTAAATATTATGGTACTAATTCTCCTTCAGACTACAATGTTAAATTTTGTTTCAGTTAATTTCGTACTGGCCGTATATCTACATTGGATGAACTACTAACTGTTCATTTTGTCGATAAATTCAGAAATAGTGTATTTTAATAACAAACTATTGAAACACAATAAATACCCGAAATACCTTGGGGTTACTCTAGACAGAATGCTCACATTCAGAGAACACCTAGAAAACAGCAGCAAAATTGAAAATGCGCAACAATATAATACAGAAGCTCTGCGGCACTACATGGTAGTCTACAGCATCAACTTTATGATCCTCTGCTCTTGGTCTGATATATCCGGTGGCAGAATATTGTGCAGTGTGCACCAGTGTGGCTAAATAGCAGGCATACCCACCTGTTCGACACTCAACTAAACCGCGCTATGCGTACGATAACAGGCACAATTAAGCCCACCCCTACAATGTGGCTACCTACCCTTAGTAATATAGCACCATCCAATCTACGCCGTGACCATGCATTAAGTAAAGGAATATAACAAAATAATGGACAGTCGCCAGCTTCTAGTCCACAACGACATCCCCGATATTCTTGGAAACCGTCTCCAATCCAGGTTATTCCCTCTAAAATCTGCTCAAGCGCTGCAGCAATCCAACTTTGACTTAAATACCCGATGGAGAGTAGATTGGGAAAACCGAAGGGTCAATCGAATATATGAGGGGTCTAGATTTAAAACCGGACATTTCCACTTAATGTCGTTCCGAGTAAACATAAAAAAAACAATTAACAACTTTTCTCTTCCCTATCTCAAATTGAAGGAAAAGTCCACTTTTGCATCTGAACCAATTCTTTCACACCAAATTACTACTAGGAACTGTCCAATTTTGCTCTTTATCAAATTGTTAATATATAGCTCTTTAATCACAGATTTCAGAGGTGTCACCATCTACGTGGTCTCTCCACATGCATCGTCGTGCTCTTGTCCATCTCACTACGTCTTGAACGCCTAGCTCTCTCAATGTGTCTTCGTTTCGTATTCTATCTCTGAGTGTATTTATAATGATAATAAGAAATTTGTCAAAAGTACCCCCCAGAAACCTTATGGAAATTAGGTCTCAGTAGATTAAGTTCATACTTTGGGAAAATACCCTTTGAAGCATTGTGATGCAAAATTCTCATGGGCACAACTCGATCGTATGGACGATTTTCAAGATATAGAGGCGCAAACTCGGAAAATTATAAGATATACTGGGTATTCCAATTCCCTGAGTTACTGGTTATCTGGCAACATGTAGAAGTTTGAATCAAAGACAAATACTAGTAGTCTAGGATTTTCTTCTGGCTATCAAATGGCGACCTTTACTTTGACCTTGACCTTCAACGGACGTTATCTTCTAGATTCTAGCATGATACTGCGACAACCGGAGATAAAGCCACGCGCATGAATAAGCCTGTCTCTCTCTCTTCTACGCCCACGTCACTGACCGACAAACGCCAGGACAAATGTTCGATTTTTAACTGGGGTTTGTTATTTTTATGCAGTTTTCGAAAGTTTTCGGAAAGTATAAAGCTATATTTTCGGGATAAAATTCTCAAATATAATTAGAAATAGTCATTACTGCCCTTTCATCATGGTATTATTGTTAGTATTAAATCTTTGCGACTACTCTTTCTAGATTTAAAAAAAGATTTCAACATCGATTATATAACAACATATAATTTAAATCAAGATTGCTTAGAAGGACTATTCGCGGTAATACATGCGATTGGAGGTTTACATGATTATCCATCTCCTTTCCAATTTAAATACCGTCTTCGTAATTTTATTATGGGTCGGAACGATGAAGTTATTTCACTCTCAGCTAATGTAAGTAACCTACCAGAAACAAAAAACATGTCGCCTCAAAACATGAAAGCAGGAAGCTCTTTGAATCTTGATTGTTACAACAATGACGTAGTAGATTCAGTGATGATAGCCGAACCACTCTTTAGTCAATTAAATCTTCCAGTAACTTCAGAAAATGAAAACCATCACACAGATTTTGAAATGGAAGAGTTGTATCATGATGGATTAGAAAATTTAGCTGGTTTCATAGCTTTCAAGCTACGACATAAAGAGAGTTTGGGCAGTTCTACAAATAGTAACACTTCTTCCTCGTTGGTAAATCATCTCTCAGAAGGGTGTTTGGTGAAGCCTTCAGAAATACTTATTACTTACGAACTGTCGTGAACTAGAAAATATTTTTTGCCAATTTAATGGGGACACTATTAAAGTTGGCATCAAAAATTATCAAAAATCTTTATTGGAAAGATCAGTTCATGTTAAAATATCTGGTGATGTGAAAAAACTATTTTTTAGACGTCGTCGGATGTATTTTCGAATGTGAGTTTTGAACCAAAAGTTGAAAGAAAAATCTAAAATACAAAAAAAAATTGCAAAAATCGTTAAGTAAAATAATGAATCAAATGTAATATTGTTTTTTTTTTGTTTTTGTTTTGTTTTTTGTTGTTTTTTTTTTGTTTTGTTTTTTTGGGCCGAGGGATGTGCTCTTTTTCTAGTCGGCGTAGAGCTGAGCGGGAAAAGAACTAATCTCAGGGGATGAGTTTTGCCTGGAGAGTCTTATGACTTTGCACCTCCTAAAACTATCCCAAGACCGCTGGGTACTCCCAACATTGATTGGGGGTGTGTAATCTTTGATTGCACCCTTCTCGTGGTGGCCCTGTTGAAACCAGCTTAGCGGATCTAGACTACATAGATAGTCGATAAACAATCCCTGCGGTAATATGCAGATAGATAAGAGAATAGAAGAGTGGGATAGTAATATCAACTCTAGTTAAAGCAACCATCAAAGCAAGAGTATGTGGAGGCTGTCCACAAGGAGGAGTTTTGTCACCTCTACTTTGAGCAACCTTAATAAATGATCTCAAAAATCTCTCCACAAAAGACTTTTTTGTCTAGGATAAACTGACGATATATCAATCGTCATCAGGGGCAGGTTTGCCCAGCTGGTGTCTGGTAGAATGTAAGCAGCCCCAAATATAGTTGACGACCGGTGTAAATAAGAGAGACTGATAGTGAATGGTCAGAAAACAAATCGCCAACTGCACACAAAGGACAGCAATAGAAGGCTTAAAACCACCGGTGCTTGGAGGAACAGAGATTTCATTTGCCAAAAAAATAAAATACCTTGGGGTTTATACTGATCATAGTCCTGAAAACCACACGGAAAGCTACTATGTCCTTGGGCAAATGTAGAAGAATGTGCGGTGAGAATTGGGGCTTATTGGACCTTTTAAAAAGGGCCAGACTAATGAATGTAATCTAGAATTAGAGGACAACAATAGATCTGAAAAGGTAGCAGTGGAATAGGCTAAACGGCCACCTCTTTAAATCCATCTAAATCTATCTACTTAATTTTGTTTTTGCAATTTTAATACCTTTTTGAAACTTTAGTTTTTTATTATTTGTTAATAAACCATCTTTTATTTGACGCGATTTATTTAAAATTTTCTGCATGTCAATAAACCTCTTAAATTTTTGCAGTGAAAAAACTATTACGTTTTTTAGTACAGTACCTACATAATATATTGTAAAATAAAATCAATGGGAAAGTCCCAGTAGCTGGCTGTATACCATAATTAAAAATTTACTTGTTCTGTATGATAATATATTGTATTATTTTACTGGTATGATTATAATAATTTATCAAAGTATAAATTAAACAGTGTGACAGAACAGACGAACGGCAATTTCAGTTATTTAATAACACGAGAATATATGAAACCGTATAAAACTCTATGCCTTCCCATAAGTCTCCGTACAAGTTTGTCGGGCGCTGACGTCATGCGCTCACCGGTTAAAAGTTGTTCTCGAAGTGGCTTTATCTCTGGTTGTCGTAGTATCATGGATTCTAGTGTTTCGAGGGATTTCAGCATTACATTGACTGCGTTCACCAGATGCAAACACGTTCACAAATGTTTGCGCTTTGATTCTAAACTTGTTGACAGCGAGCTGAACGGTTGGTTGTTTAGGTTAAAATTTGACATTTTGCTTGCTTGGTTTGAACATAACCTAAAATAAATTTTCTCAATAAATACGTTTTTGAATTTATTTTTTTTATTAAAGGAAAAAAGAAAATTTATTTAATAGATAATAACGTAACAGAATGTCTTCAGTAGCTTTTATTTTATATATAAAATCCTTATCAATATATTCTACAATATATACAATTTAAATTCCCGCCATATTTTTTCAATATTCAACACGTTTGCAAAGTTCAACTTAAATATCTTATGTTTGCAAAAATGGCGACCGCTTTCCAAACATGTTTGACGTTAGCAAGTCGTTCAGAACCATAAAGCGCAAACTGATTGCCAACGTTTGCATCTGGTGAACGCGCTCATTGATATAAACAGATTACTCATGGGTTTTTGGGATCGCTAAACACGAATATGCCATCAGAATTGACCTTCGGAGGAGATGGTGGCCAGGGCCACTGTAAGGGACGTCATCTTTTAGAGTTCCGATGGTTTTCGGCATTTAATTGATGCAAATGAATTACTGGATGGTTTTTGAGGTCGCTAAACATGAATATGCCACCAGAACCGACTCCCGGAGCACCTAGTTTACAAGGTCAATGAAAGGGGCTACTGGAGTTTCGAGGGTCTTCGGTACTACATTGACGCAGACGGATTACGCATAGGTTTTTGGAGTTGCTGAAAACGAATACCCCATCAGAACAGACATTGGAGTACCTGGTACCTAAGGCACGTCATGCTTTGGAGATTCGAGAGCTTTCGGTACTAAATTAATGTAAACTGATTATTCACAGGTTTTTGGGGCTGCTGAACGTGAATACGCCATCAGATCCGACCCACGGAGCACCTGGCGCCTAAAGCCATGCTCTAACTGCTATGTTTCCGCCATAACTCGGAAAATATTAACCGCACGAAAAAATTGTAACAATAGAAATTATAGTAAATCATAGTTTCAATAATTTTTGTTCCTATACTTTTTGTCGAAAAGTTGAAAATGGTGGAGATATTAAGCCAAAACGGTTCTCGTTTAAAATCAAGATGACGGCTAACGCAACAGCGGAATTCAGTCGAGATTTTAAATTTACACTACTATTGACCTCCCTAAACATAAGAAAACTAAAATTTGGAGCAGCTCCAAATGCAAGAATAGGTCTGTTATTCGTCTAACCCGACTGGATTTTCCTTTTTTATCAATTTAATGCCGAAAACCCTCGAAACTCCAGAAGATGACGTGCCGTAGGCACAATGTGATTCGTGGGTCGGATCTGATAGTGTAGGCATGTTCTGCAACCACAAAAATCTAAGCGTAATTTAGAGTAATTCATTTGATTCCTCCATTTGATTCCTCCGAAACTCCAGAAGATAACCTGTTTTAGGCACTAAATGCTCCTGTGTCTGTGCTAATCACGTATTCGTGTTCAGTAACCCCCAAAAGCCTATAACTAATAGGTTTGCACTAATGTAGTACCGAAAACCCTCGAAACTCCAGGAGCCCCTTTCATTGCCCTTGGAAACCAGGTTCTCCGGGAGTCGGTTCTGGTGGCACATTCGTGTTTAGCTCACTGCAAAATTAATTTGTATCAATTAAATGCCGAAAACCATCGAAACTCTAGAAGATGACGTCCCTTGCAGTGGCCTGGCCACCACCCGTGTTGAGCTGCCCCCCCCCACTTGCAAAAATTAAAAAACAAATAGCCCTGATTTATGAGCTATTTATGAGCTCTCATATTCCGCAAACTAAAATTTTTGAGCTCGTTCCACTGAGCAGGAATTTAATACCCTAGTGGGGGGGCTGAGTCAGCCCCCCCCCACTACTTAAAAATAGGAATATTGAATCGGTTTTTGCGGCAGAATTACGAGCTATTTATGAGCTCTTGAAATTATATAGTTTCGATTTTTGAGCTCATCCCCTTCACCCCCAAACAACCCTTTAATTGATTTAACTTAAGAGAAAGATGCTGAGAAAACTTAAAATATATCGTATTGCGGATATAATTCATATAGCTTATATACTCTAAGAATAAACTATAAAATCAAGAGCATTTCGATTATTGAGCTACAACCCCTTCGCAAGAAAACCACCCTGTCTTCCCGGCTTAAGAGAAAGTTGTACTTAAAATGCATTAAACTAATTATTTGGCGACTACATATCATTTAATAATTTATAAGCTTCCAAATTACGCGCATTTAGATCAGTAAATTCCAATTTATTTTGTATAGTGCAGTCACTGAAGGTAAAAATCAACGATTACCTTCAATTTCGGTGAACCTTCATCGATTTTCACGAAAATTGGTCAGTAGTTAGAGGATACGTCAAGAAACAAAGGTGACATGGTACCACCTTGCGCCTTTACCCTGAGGGTGGATACCGCCCCTTCTCGGGGGTGAAAATTATTTTATAAAAAATAAATGCACAAATCAATAAAAGAACAAATTAAAAGCAAAATTTATTATATAAAGTTAATAAAATAAGTCAATACGTTTTAAGTTATTAAAGATCAACGATTTTAATTATTTGTGAAAAAAATGCATGTTTTGAAAAGTTTTTTTTAAATCACTGAAAAACTTTAAGTTTTTACAAAAAAGTTAATAGTAGTTTAATTCGTATAGCTTATATTCTAAGAATAAACTCTTAAATCACGCGTCTTTCGATTATAGAGCTACAACCCCTTCGCAAGAAAACGACCCCATATTCCCGGCTTAAGAGAGAGTTGTTCTTAAAATAATTTAAATTAATTATTTGGCGACTACATATCGTTTAATAATTTATGAGCTTGTAAAATATACGCATCTCAATTATCGAATTGCCATTTTCTTTCTGTAGTGCAGTCACTGAAGGTAAAAATCAACTAGTACCTTCGATTTCGGTAAATCTCCATTTATTTTCACGAATTGACAATAACAACTTGGAGTTTTAGCCTGGGGTATATGTCACCCCTTCTCGGGAGTGAAAATTACTTTATTAAAAATAACCCCACAAATCGAGAGAGGGACAAATTGTAAGCAAAATTTGTTATATAATGTGATTAAAATAAATCAATACTTTTTGAGTTATTAAAGATCAAATATTTTAATTTTTGGAAAGAAAATGCATGCTTTAGAGCGATTTTTCATAAATGACTCAAAAACTGTAAGTTTTTACAAAAAAGTTTTCATCACTAAAATTGAAGCTAATAAAAAATATAATAAATTGCTTACTTGGAAAACCCTTTAATGTTAATTTAAAGTAAGTTATTGGTAATTAAATGTATATTTTTTTCCGCGACTGTTCAAATCTAAGGGTTCAAGCTTAAATAACGGGAAAGAGATGCATTTCATAACACTTAGCTACTAAATACTTGTCAAACTACTTAGAAATACCTATGAAAAATAAGATCCAGAAAAAGTTGATTGTATCAAAATCCGCTCACCAATTTTCGTGAAAATGAAAGGAGATTTACCGAAATCGAAGGTCATAGTTGATTTTTACTTTCAGTGACTGCACTATAGAAAGAAAATGGCAATTCAATAATTGAGATGCGTATATTTTGCGAGCTTATCAATTATTAAACAATATATAGTCGACAAATAATTAATTTAAATTATTTTAAGTACAACCCTCTCTTAAGCCGGGAATATGGGATGGTTTTCTTGCGAAGGGGTTGTAGTTCAATAATCGAAAGGCGCGTGATTTTAGAGTTTATTCTTAGAATATAAGCTATACAAATTAAACTACTATTAACTTTTTTGTAAAAACTTACAGTTTTTCAGTGATTTACAAAAAACCTCTTCAAAACATGCATTTTTTTCACAAATAATTAAAATCTTTGATCTTTAATAACTTAAAAAGTATCGACTTATTTTATTAACTTTATATAATAAATTTTGCTTTTAATTTGTTCTTTTATTGATTTGTGCAGTTATTTTTTACAAAATAATTTTCACCCCCGAGAAGGGGCGGTATCCACCCTCAGGGTAAAGGCGCAAGGTGGTACCATGTCACCTTTGTTTCTTGACGTATCCTCTAACCACTGACCAATTTTCGTGAAAATCGATGAAGGTTCACCGAAATTGAAGGTAATCGTTGATTTTTACCTTCAGTGACTGCACTATACAAAATAAATTGCAATTTACTGATCTAAATGCGCGTAATTTGGAAGCTTATAAATTATTAAATGATATGTAGTCGCAAAATAATTAGTTTAACGCATTTTAAGTACAACTTTCTCTTAAGCCGGGAAGATAGGGTGGTTTTCTGGCGAAGAGGTTGTAGCTCAATAATCGAAATGCTCTTGATTCAATAGTTTATTCTTAGAGTATATAAGCTATAGGAATTATATTCGCAATACGATATATTTTAAGTTTTCTCAGCATCTTTTTCTTAAGTTAAATCAATTAAAGGGTTGTTTGGGGGTGAAGGGGATGAGCTCAAAAATCGAAACTATATAATTTCAAGAGCTCATAAAGAGCTCGTAATTCTGCCGCAAAAACCGATTCAGTATTCCTATTTTTAAGTAGTGGGGGGGGGGGCTGACTCAACCCCCCCCCCCACTAGGGTATTAAATTCCTGCTCAGTGGAACGAGCTCAAAATTTTTAGTTTGCGGAATATGAGAGCTCATAAATAGCTCATAAATCAGGGCTATTTGTTTTTTAATTTTTGCAAGTGGGGGGGGCCAGCTCAACACGGGTCTGGCCACCACGTGCTCCGGAGGTCAGTTCTGATGGCATATTCGTGTCGATCCCAAAAACCCATGAGTAATCTGTTTATATCAATTTAATGCTGAAAACCCTCGAAACTCTAGAAGATGACGTCCGTTGAAGGTCAAGGTCAAAGTAAAGGTCGCCATTGGATAGCCAGGAAAAATGCTGGACTAGTAGGTACTTCTATTTAATCCAAACGTCTACGTGTTGCCAGATAACCAGTAACTCAGGGAATTGGAATACCCGGTAAATCTTATAATTTTCCGAGTTTGTGCCTCTATATGAGAACTTTTACTCACAATGCTTCACAGAGTATATTCCCAAAGTCTGAACTAAATCACCTAGGACCTAATTTTCATAAAGTTTGTACAGGGTACTTGTTATTATTGTCTTTGCCACTACCAACTACATATTTTTGCTTTTCATAATTAATTAGTGTTCAGGTGTGTGTAAGTTTAATTTACAATACACCAGAGGAAGCCGCCCAAGTTATTTCAATAATAGAAAATGCACTTAGTCAGCGATAAGTGCTGGCTAAGTCCGCCAAGGGCGGATCCAGGGAGGGGGTACCGGGGGAAATTTTTAAAAATTACTTTTCACATACCTTTGAGTGACATAAAGTTATTCAAAACTTATAGTTCTTAAAATATTATTAAAGTCAGTTCTTTCAATAATAAGTTATTTTTAAGTTATTATTTTTTCCAATGCTTGTCCTGTCACGCCTTGTTTTACCCCTCTTTCTCGATTTTCACTAATTATTTTTTTATGTTCTCATAAGCATAAATATGTACTTGACAGATCTTCACGAATGTTGTTATTGTATAAATAACACTACAATAAAAAGTGCTATAGAAGGAAAACGATGTATTTAAATTCTGATGGATGAGTGGTTAAATATACTTCTCATTTCTTCTTAAAATACATTAGCCATCAAATTTTTGCAGAATATCTCACTTAGTTTGAATGTAATCGACATTTAATATTGCTCATTTTAAAGGTCTTTTCAAGCACTACAAAAGTTATTATTATCATTATACACCTAAAATCGACAGATTCTCTGTTATTTTAAGTTGAATACACCGATTTGAGTATGCAGCAAAAAAACAAACTCTTCTTACCTACCATCTTCCTCTTTGTATTTTAACTAGAAGATTTATGAAGGAACGAATCTCTTTGTTTTTTTTATAACCTACAGAAATATTTTCTATAGTTTTTTTGTTAGATGCATAGTTTTTAAGGTATTCGCAAAAGTTCGTCCGAAAAGGTGTCATTTTTCAATGAAAATGGCTAATTTTCAACCACGAATAACTCAAAAAGTATTCAGTTTTCAGAAAATAATTATAGAACAGTTTTTGCTTAGAATTAGGTTCTCCCCCAAAGATAGAAGCGCACATCGGTATAGGGTAGATTTTGTTTCTTGAGCTATTCCCTACTTACTGTGAAAATATCAAGTAAATCGATGTCCTCTAATTCCTCTAATTAAAAAGTTCTTACAGCAAAATGATTAAAATTATTATTTTTTATTCCAAAGGTTTTTTGCGAGTTTTTCAGGGGCGTCATTTGGGCGTCCAGAGGGGGGCATTTGCCCCCCCTGGCCCTAAAAAATGACTGAAATTTACAAAAAATACATCAATATTCATCATAACATCATATATAATGTATTGTATATATAGTGCTTGCCCCCCCCAACAAAATTTCAAATGACGCTCCTGGAGTTTTTTTAATAAAGACATAAATATTACTTCAGTAATAATTGATAAATATCTGAAAATCTCTGTTTGAACTTATACTTCTTTATACACTATGTCGACATGGTGTTGTTTTGAATAAGTTCCTTTAATCCACTTATTTTATTAGTTGGATTATACAAATTGGTTACGTATTATCATTAAAAGATGGTCATATGGTCTGTTAACCAATCATGGGATATATCAGATTTTTATAAACATCCTAAGTGCTAAAAACATTGTTGCAAACACACGCTTAACACAGTTGCTAGAAATGACATAGTGCAGTTTACCTCCGAGATCCAACAATGCAAATAAAGTGTGAAAAAAATATATTTTTGTTCTTGGTAAATATATTTATTATAATTTTTGTGTCTTTTTTATTTGCCTTTGTTGGGAATAGGATAATTAGTATTAAAATATGATGAAAAGAAAATTAAAAATTACTGTAGAAAATCTGACGTTTTATTAGATTTTCTACGATTCATCAAGGGAAAAGTAATTGCGAGGACACTACAGTTCATAAAAAATGACATATTAACGATATTTTTTATTTTTGGCAATATTTTAACTTAATAAAATTAGCTTAATATTCAAATAAAAATACAATTAAATTGTTTAAAATATAATTTATTTCGTTGAAATCATAATAATAGAAGTATAACTTCTTACTTGCGTACAAAATAGACACACACTTTTTGTTTTAACTTAACTGCAATACTACATTGATTCTTTTTTTGTGTTGTACTCGATCAGGAAGAACTATATAAAGTACAAACCGGCATTGTTCTGTTGCAGGCTATGGACACATCTCTCCGAAAACGTCATGGGGAAAGGTCGTTACCATATTCTACGCGATCTTGGGAATCCCATTGATGCTCCTCTGTTTATCCAATATCGGCGATGTCATGGCCAGTTCTTTTAGGTTTCTTTATTGGAGAGTGTGCTGTTATATGTGTCAGAAAAAACCGAAAAGATTGAAGAGAGGCAAATCCGTCCGTTCAGAGTAAGGGTGTGAAATTTATGTATAGGAATATACAGTTGTTTCAACGGATCTTTACACAAATGTACTGATTGATTTGCAAATAAGTTAAATCAAAACATTAAGTAAAACTACGTCGAAATGTACTGTCAATGTGATTATTAGGAAATTAGTTCAGAGAAATAAGGTTTTTGTCGGGACACTTGAGCAGCCAGGTTGCAAATGGATTTTTTGGGTTGTATATCTAATACAATATAAATACAAAAATGCCCGTCAGAGTTCGGACGAGAAACTTAGTTATTAACAAATAAGGGCCAAAAATGGCAGTTTTCTCGTTTAAATCGCTACAGGTAAAAATAGGGTAATTAAATATCTTCTTTATAATATTCTTCTTTTTGTAGATGAGTCAAGGTTTAAAATGGCTCTTTTTGAATTTTGGTCCGATCCCTTTTTGTTTCGGAAAGTGCAAAATAAAACTAAAATTTGAAAAATAAAATATGTGCCATAACTTTTGCGAAAATGGCTCTAAGACTTTCATATTTCACGAAAAGTTGAGTCGAACATTCCGTATAGTGCACAAAAATTTTTAAGACGATTCGTCAATTAGTTTAAATTATTCGTCAAATAGCAAGCAAAACAGATCGAAGATAAGTCACTAGAGATAGCGGGAATAGAGCGCCTCACGCTGGCCTGCATTGATCGGGGTAGGATTTCATATGGGAGTCCGTGTACCCAAGACTCCCATATGATAAGCACTTTGCTGATTGAGAGCCCCTATAGCGCATCAGAGTGCTATCGGGGGGTAAGTGGATGGTCTGGAGCATTGAAGCGGGGTGGAGTGATTCCTGCTTACGGGAGTTAATCCTCCTCGCCCCAATGAATTGTATCACCCGAATGTCATTCTTTAGGGGTGAGCAAGTCTCTCAGGCTGGGTTAAATCACTATGCTTGCTTGCTTGCTTCAATTAGTTTAAATTTTATTCAGTTTGTTTATCGCAATGAGCTTTTTTTTCGCAATGTTATTGTTCAGAAAATAATAATGACATAGCAATTCTGTGGAAACCACATGCAAGAATAATAGCTGTATTTTTAAAGTATTGAAGAAAACCATTAAAAAGTCGTTTTTATCACTCCGAAAAAAGTTTAGTAAAATAGAGTCATTTTTGGCTTATAAACAATTTGAATACCTTTGTTAATATTGACTATAGAGTAAATCTACTTTAGGATTTCAAAAGCTCGTATTTTTATACGAATTTTCAGAGAAAAAACTTTTTCCCTAGGTTAATTAGGTTCAAAGTTAGCCACTTTTATTATTTAATTCGCAGTTACTTCTATGTATTAATGTGATATTCAAAGATCGGTGTGCTCAAAGCAATTGATTAGATAATTAATTAATTAATTAAATTTAATTTTAATGATGCACTTATGATTTAATCACACTATTTAATGCTCTAATCTCAGGGTTTTATATTCTCGTGCTTCAATATCTCCTTTGCTTTACATATGATAAATAAGGTCAAAGACTAACGGAATAAAACACATATATGGTACAAAAACATCTATTGAAATAAATTCACCCTCAAAATATCCTCTAAAAATAATATCTCCTATTCTGATTATTGAAATACTCCTACCACTATCTAAAGTACTTATTGAAATTTGCGTTATGAATAATTCTACAAAAAAAAAATAAAACTGTCTCTCGGATGATGAGTTGTCCAAATTCTTGTCTCTGGTCGCCTACAATTTACTCTTAGCAGCCCCCTATGTAGTCAGCAATCTCGCAACAAACTATTGCAAGCCTATTGTCATCAATGACCCCCTACAGATGCACGTATCTTTCAAAAAACAATGCTAGCCTTTTCTCCTCTCAATAAACTGAATCTATTTCTCGTTCCGGCATGCAACGGTGACTCTTGGAATATAAGTAGAACAATATAACTTACAATGCTTTACGTGATGAGCCTCCGTCAGGACACTTATTTCAACAAACTCACAGCTATTCATTTATCTGCCTTACTACTTCAGGAGACTCTCAGAGATCACCACTATTCGACTTGACGATCATTTAACAACTATCGTCTAGAATCACATTCGTTTAAAGGCCAGCACTAAACAGTAATGTTGAAAAAATTATTCTACCGTAAAATTAAATTATGTAAAAAATTATGAAAGTCCACTGACAACGATTCCAAAGAATTAAAATTCCAAATTGTCAATGTCAGATTCAACACCAACTTTTCCTACCATTAGAAATTTCCTAAAACTAATTACATGCCAATCGGTTTTTAAGGAGATTACATTCATTTAAATTTCTAAATACAATTGTTCCCTAACCCGGTCTCATTGTCCAAACACATAACCACTTCCTTATCATACTAACTGTACAAAGAAAATACTTAATCCCTATTTAAATTTTGTTTACCTACGGCCATCCAAAGATAATTGACTTTCATTTCTTCGAAATGAATTTTGGTATATTTTTATTATATGTTTTAACTTTTCTAAAATATTAAGATCGAAACCATATTAATTCAAATTTTACATATCTTAACAGTATATACATAAAATTCTCCTGTAACAGTGTTAGTTGCCATACTACTCCGAAACGGCTTAGCCGATTTTTATAAAATTTTACACGTTTATCCTCTATTACGTTGAAGAGGTTTTAATCTATTTTTTATACCCATAAGTTATAAGGGAGGTTGCCCCCTGATATTTTTTTTTATTTTTTTGGACAAAATTATCTTCTTTAATTTTATATGATGTAGAATTAAAAAATACATACAACCCTTAATTTTCACTCTTCTATCACCAATCCCTATTTGTTAATAGCCATCTATATATTTACATCTATAAAATTCTCCTGTCACAGTGTTAGTTTCCATACTCCTCCGAGACCGCTTGACCGATTTTTATGAAATTATATATGTATATTCGGTAGGTCTTAGAATCGGTCGTAATCTATTTTTCATATCCCTGAGTGATAAGGGGACTTCTCCCTAAAATTTTTAATGTTAGGTGGGGTTGTGTGTACATAACGTACTCTATAAGACTACGAGTACATACAAATTAAAAAAATTATAATTAAGATCCATTAACAAGTTCCAGCGATATTAATTGCAGCATATGTTTGCAGAATCAGTTTCATTTTTTGAGTGCACGTATTTTAGTAATTACCCTCCACCGACCACGAATTAATTCCGTTCGGACGCTATTTTTAAAGCTTTGTTAACCACTTTGTTGAGGTTCAAAGTTTACTCAAACTTTTACACATAACGTATATATCTTTAGCTTCAAAATGGCTTTAGTTAGGTTGCTTAATTGTTATAAACAAAGTAGCCGTCAATTAAATAAAGAAAAGTGGCTAACTTTGACCGTAATTAACCTAGGCGAAAAGTTTTTTCTTTGAAAATTCGTATAAAAATACCAGTTTTTCAAATTCCATTGTAGTTTTAGCCTACAGTCAATATTAACAAAGTTATTTAAATTGTTTATAAGCAAAAAATGACTCTATTTTAGTAAAATGTTTTCTGAGTGATAAAAATGACTTTTTAATGATTTTTTTAATGCGTTGAAAATATGACTATCCTTTTTTCATGTTGTTTTCACAGAATTGCTGTATCACTATTATTTTCTGAACAATAACATTGCGAAAAAAAGCTCTTTGGTATAAACAAATTGAATAAAATTTAAACTAATTGACGCATCCTCTTAAAATTTTTTTGTGCATTGTACGGACTGTTTGATTCAACTGTTCGTGCAATATGAAAGTCCTAAATTCATTTTCGCAAAAGTTATAGCAAATTTTTTATTTTAGAAATTTTAGTTTTATTTTGCAATATCGGAAGCAACAAATAATCGGACCAAAATTCAAAAAACGCTATTTTAAACCTTGCCTCATCTACTAGGGCGGATGCAATTTCGGCCGGAAAAAGGGCAGGTACTAAAAGCCGGTAGGTAAATTCGGCCGGAGGTTTTAAGTTGCTTCCTTATCTCATAGGTATTTTCGGCCGCAAATCAAATAAAATAACAGAATGCTTTATATTAAAATATTTCTTTATTTCAATAAAATTATTACATCAACTTATTTCTATAACTTAAGTAAACTTAAAAAACGTTTAGATGTGATACAGATTTAACGAAATTAATTCTAGAAATATTGTCAGATCGAAGCATATTTACCATGTTTTCGATAAATTTTAGTTTGTGTTTTACTTGTTTGTCTTTAATTTTTGCTGGAATATTTAAATTTTTTATTTTTAAATATGCATCGATCTGACAATCTTTTAATTTTTCTATAAAAATAAATATAGAAGGGCGACTTGAATAAAAACTAGAATTAAAGTGCGAATGGAATGATTCGCAGGCATTTGTGGTTCTTTTAATTGATGGGTTTTCATATGCCCATATATTTGGTGGAAAATGAGATTCTGGCGCTATGTAGTTTTCTAATAAATAGTCTGCGTATTTATCTATAAGTTTATGGTCCGGTTTGCATGACATGAGATCAAATATGAAACAATCTTCAACTTCAGAGGGGTCTAAATAAGTTAGCCCAAAAGTATGAGTAAGCCATTTGCTTTCCTCGCAGTTTTTATCTTTATACATTTGGGTTAACCCTAATGATTGTATTTTCCTATACCACGCCTGGTGCAAGTGGAATCTACAACCATTTAGTTTGGTTTTGGGAAAGACAACTTTTAATGCGTTATGAATTGCGATTTCAAAATCCACAAATACCTCCTTCGGTTCAAAAACAATATTATAAAGTTCAAAAATTTTAGATTTTACCAACAGAAAAAGTCTCATATATGTGTCACTGGTCTTATTGGGCAACAGACAATACAAAAGAGGAACATAATGCCCATTTTCCAGTCCATGGATGGTAAATAACTGATAAAAATATTTTGTACAATAAGAAAATGTGCCATCCATGTAAAAATCTTTCATTTTACATAAACTTATTATATTTGTATGGCAAGAAAAAACAATGATATTATCAGCTGTGCTGTTAATAAACAAAAAATTTTCACCTGTTGTGGTTTTCGGTCCATAACTATCGAGTACAGAATGTACATCGTGAATATCCTTAGGCAGGGCTGGTAAGAGCTTACGGCGGCTGTTGTACAAATTTCTTCTTATTAGACTGACATCTATCGATGACAAATTCTCTGGCAAATGATTTGAAAGAACGCTTTGAATAATTTTTGAAGGTTTCTCCGATATGTCTTCCACAGCTTTGCGCTTGCATGAAGTCGTCACTATTTTTCTCTCCAACGTAGTTTCATCGGACTCGTGGTTGTGGATTAATTCACTTCTAGTAACTGTGTATTCCGCACCAACAGTGTACAGTTTGGCTAAACATCTTAAATTTTTCTTTATACACCTCCAACGTACTTCACCACTTTTTAATACGTCCTGTTTACAAACCTGAAACTTTTCTACAACTAGTAAGTCACAACCGCGTGAACTCTTAATTACTGAAACAGATGCCATCGTATACAAATAATATATTTTATGCTTTCTATCGACTAGTAGCTTCAAGAAAAACAATACTACAAATACAATACAAACTGACTAGCTATAATAATTTTATACCTGTTATTTGTGAATTTTACAGCGGCGTAGGATTAGGTATTTCCAAATAAATACACAATTAATATTTTACAGAAACTATTAAGCGTAATTACCAATATTTTAATCTCATCGTAAACATCAACCCCTCGGCCGAAATTACCCCTGTCATAAATGGTACCCCCTGATTTATGCAGGTAGGCCAAGGGATTACCGGCCGAAATTACGCCCGCCGATCTACTAAAAGAAAAATATTATAAATAAGACATTTAATTACCCCATTTTTACCTGTAGCGATTTAAACGAAAAAACTCTCATTTTTGACCCTTATTTGATAATAACTAAATTTCTCGTCCAAACTGTGACGGGCATTTTTGTATTTATAACGTATTAGGTATATAGTACCCAAAAAACCCATTTGCAACCTGGCTGCTCAAGTGTCCCGAACATGGTATACTTTTGCCTTATTTCCCTGGTGTAAATGGCTATTATCTCGGCGGACGTTTTTTTCACTATTAAGCAGATCACCGACTATTACTAATATAAAGATAAATATAGAACGGTAATAATTAAATTAAAAAACAAAAAGTTCAGTAATTTCGAAAATAAACAAATAAGTTTCAGTTCAACAGAATTATAGCCAGACTTATGAAGTATAATGTCAGTTTGTAGGTTAAAAAATATTACTTGTCTTATTAGCTTAAAAATAAATAATTACCTAAAGTAAGCAAATAAGAGAGCAACAGTTATAAGCAAAGACTAAAGTTTAAGTAATACTAAAAACCATTTTTAAACACAACAAATCCACCAATCTCACTGAAACCGATAAACGTCAAAATTCTTAGTAAATAGTGCATCAGAGACATGCCGTATCGCTTATCCTTGTTTAACTTATTGTGGTTTCTCTGGATAATCGGCGTAATTTTGCGATACTAGTTTCTGTGAGTAAAAAAGAGACCTAGTATAAAAAATAATTCTGAATAATTTCATGCATGTGCAAAGAGCTGTTGGAACAACTGTATTTTTTGTAGATATATAGTGGATTTATGCTTGGTTGCACCAATAAGCTTCGCCCAGCTCAGCTTATAGATAGGGCCGATATTATTATTGTTATTATTACTGAGACAAAGTTAGATGCAATCCACGTGGCAATCCGTCATTGTGGTAAACTGAAAATTGACCTAAGACTCAATGATGCAACGCGTATGTTTCGTAAGCTAAGCTTAAGGCACATTTATTTATTTTATCAACGAACATGCCGTATTACAATTAATGTTACACTATAAATTCATAATAGTACCTATTAGTATGATACAATTGACCCAAAAGATGGCATAACCCAGACATCCAAAATGAAAGTTTTCGTCTAATACCAAATTGTTCTATATGGTCCACATAATGTTCAGAAAAAAGTCACACCATTTTGAGCGTCGGGTTTGGGGGACGAGGGGGAAGAAATCGGGAAATTAGTAGTTTTTTACGTATTTCGTCAATATTTCTAAAACTATGCTTTAGCTTAAATAATGTTCTATACAAAAATGTTCTACATAAATTTTAAAACAAAAAAGATCCTATATTATTATCCTATAATTGTTATTAAATCAACGGTTCCAGAGCTACGTAGGGTGAAAAGTGGAGGTTTGCGATACTTTTTATATTTTTTGGGCAATTGACGATGATTTTGGGTGGTAAGGTTGACGTTTCTTTAAGGACCTATAACTAACATACAATCGGCCACTGAAATAGCAAATCCTGTTAAAGAAAATTTCTTTCATTAGTAATAATATTATAAATTGCTCAAAAAATATAAAAAGTATCGAAAACCTCCACTTTTCACCCTCCGTAACTCTGGAACCGTTGATTTTATAACAATTATGTATAGGACCTTTTTTGTTTTAAATTTTGTCTAGAACATTTTTTGTTAGAACATTATTTACGCTAAAGCATAGTTTTAGAAATATTGACGAAAACTTAAAAAAGCCACTAATTTACCGACTTCTCCTCCATCTCCCCCCCAAACCGGACGCTCAAAATGGTTTAACTTTTTACTGAACAATATGTGGACCATATAGAACAATTTGGTGTTTGTGGAAAACTTTTACTTTGGATGCTTGGGTTAGGCCTTTTTTCGGACCAATTATAATATACTACCCCCGTAACTTTGGAAACGTTCATTTTAGAAGGATTATGCATGGGCCTTTTTTATTTCAAATTTAATGTAGAACATTTTTGTATAGAAGGTTGTTTATGATACACCGCATGGTTTTAGAAATATTGACGAAAAACCTAAAAAACTACGAATTTACCGATTTCTTCCTCCTCTCGCCCCAAACCCGACGCTCAAAATGGTGACTTTTTTCTGAACATTATGTGGACCATATAGAACAATTTGGTGTTGGAAGATAACTTTCATTTTGGATGTCTGGGTTTGGGTCTAGTTATACCATACTATATATCTATGGTTACAATACAAAAAGCTATTTGACTATAAAATCACTGATAGGTCTGCATTCCGCGTATAAAAAAAAGTTGATTTAATAGCAAGCTGAAAATTTGTTAATAGTTTAAGGGTATCTAGTCGGATAAACTTTGATATATGGGAACACTGGAACAGGAGCAGTTTTAATTGTGGAACAGGTTAAAAATTTGGAACGGTCAGACCACGAAAACGGCACATTTATTTTGTCCGACAGAATAGACTTAAACTCTCCGAACAGAGATTAAACTTTCTCATGCAAAAATTAGACTGCTATTTATCACCTGTCATAATTCCTGTCATTTGACATATTCTACATGTTTCACTCATTAAAACGCCCATTTGGTGATAAACAGCAGTCTGATTCTTGCATGAGAGTTTAATCTCCGTTCGGAGAGTTTAAGTCTGTTCTGTCGGACAAAATACATGTGCCGTTTTCATGGTCTGACCGTTCCAAATTTTTAACCTGTTCCACAATTAAAACTTGCCCTGTTCCAGTGTTCTCATATATCAAAGTTTGTCCGACTAGACACCCTTAAGCTATTAACAAATTTTCAGCTTGCTATTAATCAACTTTTTTTTCATACGCGGGATCCAGACCTATGAGATGTTGAATTGCTTAATAAAAAAACCTAGTACAATTACTCAAGCCAAGAGTACACAAAACCTGACGCTTGAATGAGTCGAAGGTTGCAAAGAAATCTATGTTATTATATTGATTGGCTAGTCTGGCATTTATTGATATGAAGTTGTTAAATCCAAATGTGTAAATGCGATCTATAGGGTTATGAAATCTAGCTGTAGACCTGGTAGGTCTAGATGGAACGTGTATATTAATTTTATTAAGCAAAGAAGAAGCAGCAGCTCTACCATGCAGAATATTGTAAAAAGTAATAGGATCTCTCTTCTTATGACGCATAGGAATGAGTGGCATATTTAATATATCAAGTAAATATGCATCATTGTAGTTGTCCCAAATGTTTAAATTTGAAAGCAATAGTGAGAGTTTTAGTTGACATACTCCTGATACGTGTAAAGGTGGAAAAGAATCAATATAATGTGAATTTATATGTTAATATCGCTAAATTTCCCAGCTTGACTAGTTTCATTTCTTTTTATCACACAACTTAATATATTTTCCATCTTTTGTGCTATTTTGCCGGTTATTAGCGCGCTCATCACTGTACAAAAGATTAAAGGCTAACATATACAAAAGAAAAGTTACAAATTCTATTATTATTGCATGTAAAAAATTGATTGTTATTATTAAAATTATAATCCTTAATATACTTTCTAGAAGCAGGGGACCAAGACCAAGATATGGCTCTTTTAGAGATAGAAGGTACACCAAAACACCGAGACCATTTGAAAAACGATTTGGAGAACTGGGAGGACCTCATTCCCATTCTGATACTGAGTTAAGGTAAGTCGTAATAATCAATAAAAAAGCTCTGCGCTTCCATCTGAGTTAAAGATATTGTCAAATCTGTTGCACAGCTCTGAATATTACTTTTGCCGCAGTGACTGAAATCTTACTCATACGATAGGTTGTCTTTTTAGTTTTGCATATAGCCATAAAACAAAAAATATATAGACTTAAAGTACTTTATTGCTTTTCAAAATATGTCCCACCAAGATCGATACACTTTTGCATACGTTCAAACCAATTGGTAAAACAGTTATTCCAGTCTTCAGCTGACACCTGCAAAATGGCTGTTTTAAAGGTGTCGATGGCTTCTTCTGGCGACTGGAATCGCCGCCCACGCATTGAATTCTTGATTTTTGGGAACGTTAAGAAGTCGTTTGGACTTAGGTCGGGGCTATACGGTGGATGGTTTAACAATTCGATGTTTTGAAGCTCCAAAAACTCGATTGTCTTTTGGGCAGTGTGAGCACTTGCATTGTCATGCTGTAGGATGATTCGACGTTGTGTGTTGCTTTCTCGGAGTTTCGCGATAATTTCTGGTAAACAAACGGTTATATACCAATCAGAAGTAACCGTTCTTCGATCTTCTATTCTAGAGCAATTGTTGCCACATGATCAGATTTTGACACAAAAGTTGCGACCATTTTCTTTGACACACTTCGAGGACGGATCACTTTTGTTGGTTTTTCCTCATCTTGAAACACCCATACAGCTGATTGGCGTTTATTTTCCGGTTGGTAGGAGTAAATCCAAGATTCATTGCCACTAACAATACTATAAACGTTTTTTGAGCTTCCTTTGGTAAACCGTTCCAATGTTTTTCGACACCAATTAACGCGAGCCGCTTTTTGCTCTTCTGTGAGCAAATGAGGGATCCAACGGCAAACCAACTTCCTAACACCCAGTTCATCATATAGAATCTGTTGGATCGAAGTCTTTGAAATGCCCAATGATGCTTGTATCTCCCGGTATGTTACACGGCGGTCATCCTTAATTAACTGACGAAACCGCATCAATGTTTTGCAGCGTGACTGATGATTTCGGTGGACCTGGCCTGGATTCGTCGCTGAGACTGGAGCGACCACGTCTAAATTCGCAATACCAGCGGGAAATAGTTGACTGATACGATGCTTCATTCCCAAACACAGAAACCATTTCAGCGTGACATTGCTGTTGAGAGAATCCTCTCCGAAAATTGTAAAAAATTATTGCTCAAAAATGTTCTCGGCTAAGATCCATTTTTCGACCGACTTGCTTATTTCAAAAATTAACTGTATCTACACGACTTGTTGTATCGCAATGAAATTCTCGATTTATGTCTACAAAAGATTTAGGTTACGTTTGTGTTGGAAGATTTCAGTGGTGGCGCTCTCTAAGCGGCTATATGCAAAACTTAAAAGACATATGTATCTAAAGTATCCCACGTGTTCGTCCAATCTATTATACATATATCCCTGCCACAACTTCTTCTTTCGATTTTTGTTTGTAAGTTGTATCTGTTCGAACTCAGTGTGACGCATGACATGTACCTACAAGGAAAGCCATTTTTCTCATCTTAGTAGATCGGATTAGTTATGGCTGGGTAATAATTTTCACTCACGTTGGTCGTTTCACTGGATCAGCTTCATAGTTCAGATTTCACATCCATACGGCAGTACGAATCAAACGTAACATTTTAGACTCCGAAATTTTACCTGGATGGCCAACGATGGGTGGCACAGAACTTTGTCAATGGACTTTTGAGTAGTCTCAAGTACAGTTATCAGTTTACCCCACAACCAATGCAGGCACAGTTATAAGAAGAATATTCGCATGTAATAATAGATATTTCGAAGAAAAGGAAATACCTTGAGAAGAATGAGATAGTTATAAGAGATTTAGTAGGTGTGTTAGTTTCCCCTTATATAGGTAGGAATATATTTTTTTGGACTAAATGAACAAGTGTTAGGTAATTAAAAAACTCGCACCTAATATTATAGGCTATTGATTATGTATTTTAGAAAGGAACTACAACGTTAACGGGGTTTTATTGTTTCGTATAGTCAGTGGACCTCTAAACATTAAAAAACCGCGGAGTGCTACCATTTAAAGGGGTGCGTTTTTCAGAAAGGGGTGAATTAGTCCCTAGGCACAGGGCGAATTAGGGTGAAATCTATGCACGTTTGGTACAAACACGTCTACAGGAAAAAATTTTCAGGTTAAATTTACTATCGAAATATCACATTTTAAAGTCAAAAATATTTTTTTTTACAAAAATATATTCAAAAGAAAAGCAAGGAAAAACACTAAAGGTAGCATTTTTGTTTCTTGCCCTATAACTTTTTTCCACGGGGATATAGGTATAGACATTGCATCACAGAAAAAAAACTTTCATTCTTCTTCTTTAAAATGACGTTTGGTATAAGTCTTTATGATTTATAGTTTCCAAAATATGATTTTTCAAATTTCGCCACTCACAACAATTTTGGGCCATTTTCATTGTTACTTCGCAAACATTGTGCTGTAACTTTTTTTTACGCAGCTTTAGGTATATACAATGTTACATTTAGTAGGAAGAAAAGTCAATTACCTTTAAAATGGTCTATCGTAGAAGGCTATGTGACTATTTTTAAGCAAGATTTATGGTTTTTCAAAATTGTATACTCTTAATGATTTTTGATATAAGTACTTTACGATTATTATTAAATTTCTCATTATAACTTTTTTATTGTATATTTAGGTATATATATTGTGCAATAAAAAGGAAAGCTTATTTTCTTTACTTTAAAATGGTGTATTGTCAAAAATTCTAGGTCCGTTTTTAAACAAGATATGCTTTTTCAAAGTTTGACAATATACACATGCAATAGGTCCCACCAAGTTGGAACCATATGGAAAACTTTTTATTATTAACTATATGAAAAAATTATTCTTTATAAAATGCTCTGCATAGTCTAAAACCTAAGATGTAATCATCAGATATAAAATTTTCTCAATAGTGTACGAGGTATGTTAAAAAATATGAATTTCCCTCAAGAGTAAAGTAGGTACCTTTATATTTCACAATATCAAAAAGTGTTATTAAGAAAAGTTATTTGGAATTAAAAATTATGTTACAATATGCAATTATATTCTTCTAATTGAAAAAAAAAAATAATTTTTTTTCTCAAATTACGGATACTTTTGGATATCCTACGGATAACTTGTTTAAAAATAGTCCTAGAGGTGATTGCAATACACCATTTTAAAGTAAAGAAAATAAGCTTTTTTTTATTCCAGAACGTATATACCTGACTGTACAGGAAAAAAAGTAAAAAAAAATAATCATAAAAAATATCAAGAATCATTAAAAGTATAAAACCTTGAAAAAGCATAACTTGTTTAAAAATAGTCGTACCACCTTATACAGTAGGCCATTTTAAAGGTAATTGACTTTTCTTTCTACTAAATGTACCATTGCATATACCTAGAAATGCGTAAAAAAAAGTTACAGAACAATGTTTGCGAAATAATGGGGAAAATGGCTCAAAAATTCTGTGAGCTGCAAAATTTGAAAAATCCTATTTCGGAAACTATAAATCCTAGAGACTTGTACCAAACGTGATTTTAAAGAAGAAGCATGGAAGTTATTTTTCGCTGAAGCAACACCTATACCTATATCCCTGTGGAAAAAAGTTATGGTGCAAAAACAAAATTGCTTCCGTTCGTGTTTTTTTCTTGCTTTTCTTTTGAATGTATTTTTGTAAAAAAAATACTTTTAACTTTAAAATATGACATTTCGATAGTAAATTTAACTTCGAACAATTTTCCTGTAGAAGTGTTTCTACCAAAAAAGTGAATAGAACTCACCCTAATTCACCCTATGCCTAGGGACTAATTCACCCCTTTTTCAAAAACTCACCCATTTAAATGGTAGCACTCCGCGATTTTTTCAAATTTAGAGGTCCATTGACCATATGAGATAATAAAATCCCGTTAACGTTGTAGTTCCTTTTAGCTCTCTTATTTTGAACATAATCAATAGCCTATTAACTGGTTAAATTCAAATTGCACAAATCAGATTGCACGTTTTCGTAGTAACCACAATTCATTTGTTTGACAGTGTGTATTTCCTCTCTCTTGATCTTTATTTCAAAGAAATGAAAATATCAACTTCAGATTTTCAAATAACTTATATTCTAATAATAGGATAAGTAAGTACTGAAAAAGAGGATAAACAAACTGTCATATATAATGCAGAGTTAATAAGGATAATGTAATCGACGCGTGAAAATTTTCATGTCGACACATCGCGTAATATGATGATTTTTTTTTATAAATATTTTATTTGAGTTTATGACAGCTTCCTATTAATACTCAATCACAAATGTCTAATAGAAGTTTATGCATAAATTTTGTGATGTAAGCTATACGATATAAAAATGTTGATCAGTAAACTGCTGTAGGAATAGGGAACTTGCACAAAATTTTAAAATTGGAACAAACTATAAATCATAACAAAACATGATTTAAAATATATGTCAAAGAAAAAAGTTGTTTTTATCTTTCGTTTGGCCCCTTAAGACGTATAAAATGGAGAGTAAATTCAAATTATAGCAGCCAGTCCAAAATGCGCCTTTGAGGTCCGCACCATTAATTCATTATGTTTGATATTCGTTTACTTGTTGTAATCATTTTATGGTGTATCTCAGTTTTATAAATCTTCAAATAGTTTTTGTGAACTATATATTTCATAATATTTGAGTGATTTTGTTACGACACTTTTTTTAAATGACAGAAGAGGGTTTTTCTAAAGGGCAGTATGACACCTTATATTATAATTAGCTTATTTTATAGATCCAGAAAAATATTGGATAGGTAAATATTATTCAATATATAATGTACATTCACCAAAAGTCATATTATCTTTTTGTTCAAAATACACTTGATAAATAAAGAAACTATTAAGCAGACAACAGACATTAAATAATTAAATTAAAATTACTTTCACATACATGAAGACCAAAAGATAGAACAAAAATGCATTATCCCTCTACAACAATTTGGGTTTAGAAATATTCACGCAACATTAGACCAGGTCCACAGAAATCACTGATCGAATAGAAAAAGCACCAGAGGAAAAAGTAGGTTCGGCAGTTTTTCTTTTTCTGGATGTTGCCGAGGCTTTTGATAAAGTCTGGCATGCTGGGCTAGAATACAAACTGAATTTAATTTTACGTAAGTAACATAGCCAATTACTAAAATCGTATGTTAGTGAATGATTGTTTAGAATAAAATATGAAGGTTCTTACTCTGAATTGAGAACAATTGGTGCTGAAGTACCCCAAAGTAGTGTTTTAGGTCCATTACTTTATCCACTGTACACCTATGATATACCAGCTTTAGATATAACCATAACTCACCACAACTGATACGTTTGCTGGTAACCAAATATATTAGCAGTTGATGATGATGAAATTGAAGCAAAAGTAAAATTGCAAGAGATACTCAATGAGGTTGATGCTTGGACCAAGAAATGGCGTATCAAACTCAATGAGACTAAATCACTACATGTAGATTTCACCAACAAGAAAATAAATAAAGCACCAATAGTACTAAATGGCACTACTGAATAAACTTAGATGTCAGACTGGGATGGAAAGAACACATCAAAAAGAAAAAAATAGAATGGAACATCAAATATAGAAAATTGTACTGGCTCCTCGCAAGAAATTCAGAAGTGTCAGTATATAATAAGCTCATCATATATAAACAAGTATTGTTTATATATCATGAGCAGTCGATAGAGAGAGATTTCAGGAAATTGTAAACATGATGACGACCAACGTCTGAATACAGACACGGCACCTAAAGAAGAAGAAGATTGAAGCCGGTTTGAACATATGGCATACGACTGTGGGGATGTGCCAGTGCGAGTAAGATCAAAATGATCCAAACTTTTCAGAATAAAGTACTAAAAGACATTGTAAATGCTCCCTGGTACATAAGTAGCATCCTGCACTAGGTGTGGAAATGGTGGCAGATTTAATTAAAATATTCGCAAAGGAGCATGAAAGCAAACTTCATAACCATGCAAACGTAGAGACTATTCAACTCCTCAAGAGAAGTAAATCTTTCGAGTTGGTGTAAAATCTTTTGAGTTAGTGTAAATAGTAAATATTAGTGTAGAGTCACGTGCGTGTTAAGTTCTAGGTTTAAGCTGGCCAAAAAAAATTCAGGAATACCATTGGGGAGAACTCAACAAACATTAGTTGTAAGATTATCGTTAAAGAAAATTAGCTCGTTAGTCTAATATTTTGTGACTAGTTGTAAATAACCAAGGCACCGCCTGGGTGTTGTAAAATAAAAAAAATATTTCCCCTGGTTTATTTTTAGTTGATACTTTTCTCCCTCGTTCATTAGCCTCGTATAATTGTGTTTATATCCACTTTAAAAGTGTTAAGGTACTTAGTCGGTAAATATAATTCATTGATTGTTTATTAATCCTGGTTTCTTTTGTTCAATTTAATTTCTATAATAGAGGATCAGAAGAAGCCAAATACCATTTTTGCCCAAATGACGTTTTAACCAAATTTTAGTTGAGGGGATTTAACTTTTAGTACTAGTCAAACCCATACCAATTACCTGGGAGTAATCATATAATGTGAATGTTTTGCTGCATCGACATTTAATACTTGAAACTACTTTAAAAACAAATCTTTTAGTACTTCTTAGTGGAATGACTTATTGCAAAACAAGTCTTATCATCTTATTTATGATTTTATTCTTACTAGATTTAAATAATACTACAGTCGAACCCGCTTATTGGAATAGACCTACAAAATAATAGTAAATACTATGTATGTACCTACATTTACATTATATTTATATGGTTTTAGGTCCTTTTATGTCAATGATACAGCAGTGTAACTTAATTTATTAAAACACCAAATTATATTTTCTGTGCATAAATCCATTAATAAGCAAGAAATGTGTGCAATATGTAGACATGTATATATTACCTTATTTAAAATGCATACGCCAAAATTACTTCTTATTTTTTTTGAAAAATCTTTAAGTTATACAAATTAGAAAAACACATTAAATTGGCCCTCCAGAAATCTTCTTATAATATTACAAACGGTTAGGACTTGCCATATTCGATGGAATATCCACAAAATCGAAAAAATCTTCATCTTTTGCCTCATCTTTCGCTTTAATATTGAGTTGGGTGGTTTCATTGTTTTGTTCTAAATCTTCATTATCTTCGACAACCGATAAATTATCGTCAAAAGAAACAACTCTTAAAAATCTTCGTCCTTTATTTTGTCGAATTCTGTGTTTTGATGAATTGGCAGGCAAAAAACGGTTTGTTAAAATATTAAAACTCATGTCGGGTTTATGGACTATAAATATTATATATTATATACTATTATATCGGTTATCAATAACTAAGAGAACATTTCTATTATTGTCTATTATTTTATTTATTTAATCAGTTAAGCCCATTCGTACCTTTCGGTGTTGGGCTGTTTACAACTAGTTCAATATCTACATTTCAATACATTTTAATAATTATACAAAACTTTTATTTTAACAATACAATTTTATTAAATATAAATTACTTATTTGACCCATTTTTCTGTCCATATGTTTTAATCTTGTGGTGCTTCTTTGATACTTCTTTTCCATGCTGTTCTATTTTGAGCCAATTGTTTTACCATACTCCATTGCAGTCCTCTCTTCTCTGCTTCTTGTCTAACTTGTTCTTCCCATCTAATTCTTGGGCGACCTACTTTATTTTTCCCTTGTACTCTGACTTCATATACTTTTTTCGTTATTCTTGTGTCGTTTAGTCTGTGAATGTGGCCCAACCATCCTAACTGTCGTTCCCCTATAATTGTCTCTATGGGTTTTATCTTTAGAGCTTGAGTTATTGTGTCGTTTCTTATTTGGTCTCTTCGTGTGACCCCTTCTATTTTTTTCAAGAATCTCATCTCTGTAGCTTTGATTTTTCTTTTGTTGTTCTTTGTTAGCGTCGACGACTCACTCCCATAGACGATTGATGGTCGAACCACTTTTTGGTACACTTGTGTTTTGACTTCTTTGGGTACCTCTTTCTTTCCAAAGAACGTATTTCTTAATGTATTATAAATTGTCCCTGCTTTTCCTATTTTATTGTTTATTTCTTTGTCTATTTTACCATCTTCTTCAATCATTGTACCTAAGTAGTTGTAGCTGTTTACTTGTTCCAAAACTTGTCCTTCTACCTTAATTTTTATCACTTTTTTTGTAGTTGCCATAACCATTGTTTTACGTTTATCTGTGTTTATTTCCATGTTCATTTTTCTTAGTTCTTTTATATAAGTGTTTATTATTTGTTGCAGTTTCTCTTCCGTGTCAGCTAACAATACCATATCATCTGCAAATAGTAATTCTTGTATTTGTACATTGTTTATTTTCCATTTTCCCAATATCATGTCTTTAGATTTCTCCTTGCATTGCTTTATTGCGTCATCTAGTACCATTGAGAAAAGTAATGGACTTAGTACACAGCCTTGTTTTAGTCCTATCTTTTCCTGGAATTCATCAGATTCTTGATTGTGAGTCCTTATTTTTATTTTATTATTTTTATAAAAGGCTTTAATTATTTCTATCATATCCTTTTCTATTCCATTTTTCTTTAAACATTTCCATATATCTTCCCTTCTTATTCTATCAAAAGCTTTTTTCAGATCAATAAAGCATATGTGTATCTCTTTGCCTTTCATCAATAGTTTTTCTCCTATTTGTCTCAATATGAATATCAGATCTTGGGTACTCCTTCCTTTTCTGAAGCCATGCTGGGATTCTTCTAGTTTTATTTCTAGTTTTTCCCTTAGCCTTTTTTCAATTATTCTATTGAATATTTTGGCAAGAACGCTTGTCAATGTAATACCCCTATAATTTTCGCAATTTCTTGCGTCTCCTTTCTTAAACAGTGGTACTATTATATCTGTTTTCCAATCAGATGGTATTTCCTTTGAAGTGATTATTTCATTTAGTAGTTCTAGGAATTTTTCTTTTGAATTTTCACTCATGTACTTTAACATTTCAGCTGTGATTTCATCTTGGCCTGGAGATTTTCCCAATTTTAATTTGTCAATGGCTTCTGCAATTTCCTCTTTTGTTATTTGCTGCATTTCCTCTGTATTTTCGATCATGTCTTCCTCTCTTTCATGTTGATATTGTTTCCATTCTGTTAGTTCTTCAAAGTACTGCTTCCATCTTTGCATTATTTCTCTTTCTGTAGTTAATATATTTCCTTCTTTATCTCTTATGTTTCTTAATCTATGTGTTTTCTTTTGTCTTAGCTGTTTCAATGTACCATAGAACAATTTTTGGTTATTAAAATAGTTTTCATTCATTTTGTGTCCAACATCTTCCCAAGACTTCTTTTTTGCCGTTTTAATTTCTTGTTTAATGTCGTTTCTGGCCAATTTATATTTTTCGAAATCGTCCTCCGATTTGGTTTTTAGATACATTTTCCATACTTTTTTCTTTTCTTTCACTTTACGTTGTATTTCCGCTGTCCACCATTTACTTTTCTTCGAATATATGTTTGTCATTTTAGTTGTTCCGCATACTTCTTTTGCTGTTTTCAATATGATTTCCTTAAATTGCTTCCATTTATTTTCTATTCCTGTGTTAATTGCCTTTATAGTCTCGAACTGTTTGGTTAACTTCTTCTGGTATTCCTCTTTACTATCTATTTCTCTTAATTTGTAGCTTTTTATTTTTTCTTTAGTTATCTTCTTTCTTTTTTCTGTTGTGTTATGTGTGTACACCCTTAGTTCCATTATAAGCAAGTAATGGTCACTGCTTATTTCAGCCTCTCTTTTTACCTTTACGTCTTTTATCATCTTTAGGTCTTTTCTTTTTATTAGGAAATAGTCTATTATGGATTTTTCCTTTCTCGATGAGATTTCTCTAGTATATTTGTGTATGTCTTTGTGCATAAATTTTGAATTCGTTATAACCATATCATTTGCTATACATAGATCTATGATTCTGTTTACGTTATCATTTTTCATTTCTTCTCCATGTTGCCCTAAGTATCGTTCAATCCCTTTATTGTCTCTTCCCACCCTACCATTTAGGTCTCCCATTAATATAATGTTTTCTCCTTCGTTGTCCATCTCTGCTTGTAATATTTCAAAGAATTCATCTTTTTCCTCTTTTTTGGCATTATCATTTGGTCCATATGCTACGATTATGCTGGTTATATTTGTATTATCTAGTTTTACTTCCACTACCAATAATCTTTCGTTTATATATCTTTCACCTATTATGTTATTTGTCTTTTCTGTTTTTACTATTAGGCCTACACCTCCCGCTCCCCATTCTTTTAAGTCAACTCCTGACCAATATAAGCGGTAATCATCATTTAGATCTACTATTCCTCTACCTTTCTTTTTTATTTCAGTTACTCCCAAGTAGTCTATATTTTGTAGTTTAATCTCTTCAATTATTTCCTCTTCTTTACCGTTAATACCTCGCACGTTCCATGTAGCCATTTTTATGATTTCCTTTTCATTTTCCTTATGTTCCGTATTTTTATATGTCTCACCATTTTTGTTCCTCGCTATATTTGTAGCTGCATATATATTTTTATTCGTGTCCATTTTATTTGCCAGGTTCGTTTTGTTTGTTTTCATGTCGCTTTCAATTTCTGCTATTCGTTTTTTGGATTTATTACTTCTAGATTTTTCATAGTCTTATTCCATTTCCATATCTCGCCATTTATAGTTATTTTATTGTATCCAATTTTCACCTTATTTCCTTTTAATTCTTCTTCTTTTGCAATTTTTCTTATTTGCTTGTTCTTCTCACGCTCCTTTGTTGTCATGTCATGATTTATGTATACCTTTTCCTGCTGCAGTCCTTTTAATTTGTATTTGTTTTTCATGATTTGTTCTTTTTCGTCTTCATTATTTATTTCAATTAAGCATACTTTTCTTCCTATTTTATGAGCTGTTTTTACATTAATATTTATCTGTAGAGTGTTTTTTATTATGTTCTCCACGAATTGTTTAAGTTCTGTTTTATTTTCTGTCTCAATTTCAATTCCTGACATCACTATATTATTTTTCCTTTTCTCTCTCTAGCCATTCAATTCTATCATTTGTTTCCTCTAGCTTCTCTTTTATATCTTTATTTTCTTCTTTTAATTTTTGATTTTCTTGTCTCAATATCTTATTTTCTTCTCTTATCATTTTTATATCTTCACTGGTTTTGTCACTCTGCTTTTTGAGCTCCGAAACCATCTCTATTAATAGATCTAGTTTTTGTTCTTTACTATTTGTTTTAGATGGTATTTGTGAGAGTTTTCTATTTTTTGATCTTTGAGTCGCATCATCCGGATCTCTTTTCCTTTTGCTGTCGTCCGAACAGTCGTCGCTGTCCTCCATGTTCTTGTTTGTTTCGCTTTGTATTATTTTATTATCACCTTCCGCCATGTTCTTGTTTATTTCACGGTATCTTAGTTGGTATCTCAACGATAGGAACTTCGCCCAGATCGACTCTTCAAAAGCTATGTTCCTCTTTGAGTCCTCAGACTAAGTAGTTTATTTTATTTTTCTTTGCTAAGTATTTTAATTTTTAGAGTTTTCCCTTTTTCCGCGACTTTTACTACAGTCTGGCAACGTCGCCGTGACGTGGAGCGTGACCCGTCTACCAGCTGGCTGTTGAAACTCGTTCACTTTCCTATGTCCGTTTTTTGTGTTTGTTTATACACTCTTAATTCACACTTAATTAGTAATTTTTGTTTATTTTTTCACTTGTATCGTCAGTAAGCACTTTTATATTCACTTTATATTGGAAACTGTTATTTAATTTCCACTACTACATCCAAAATTCGGTAAAATAGTAGGTGGTATTTCAATAACCTTCTCTTGGCTCTACACCGTTGCCGGTTCCTACTGTAGGACATGCAATATGTAGACATGTATACATTATCTTATTTAAAATGCATACGCCAAAATTACTTCTTATTTTTTTTTTTGAAAAATCTTTAAGTTATACAAATTAGAAAAACACATTAAATTGGCCCTCCAGAAATCTTCTTATAATATTACAAACGGTTAGGACTTGCCATATTCGATGGAATATCCACAAAATCGAAAAAATCTTCATCTTTTGCCTCATCTTTCGCTTTAATATTGAGTTGGGTGGTTTCATTGTTTTGTTCTAAATCTTCAGTATCTCCGACAACCGATAAATTATCGTCAAAAGAAACAACTCTTAAAAATCTTCGTCCTTTATTTTGTCGAATTCTGTGTTTTGATGAATTGGCAGGCAAAAAACGGATTGTTAAAATATTAAAACTCATGTCGGGTTTATGGACTATAAATATTATACAGGGTGTCCCGAAAAGATTGGTCATAAATTATACCACAGATTCTGGGGTCAAAAATAGGTTGATTGAACCTCACTTACCTATATACAATAGTGCACACAAAAAAGTTACAGCCCTTTGAAGTTACAAAATGAAAATCGATTTTTTTTCATATATCGAAAACTTCCAGAGATTTTTTATTTAAAATGGACATGTGGCATTTTTATGGCAGCAGAATCTTAAAAAAAAAAATTAAAGTGAAATTTGTGCACCCCATAAAAATTTTATGGCGGTTTCGTTCCCTTAAACCCCCCCAAACTTTGGTGTACGTTCCAATTAAATTATTATTGTGGCACCATTAGTTAAACACAATTTTTCTAAAACTTTTTCTAAAACTTTTTAAAAGTCAGTGTTTATTGAGATATTTTGAATATTTTTCGAAATCCACCACATATTTGTATATGGTTAGGTACGATTATAGAGACCTGTTAATAATCTGAAAATTTACTTATAATTTACATTTTTAGGTATATTTTGAAAAAGAAACTACATCTCGATAAAAGGTGACTTATGAAAACAAGACTAAGAGGCAAAAGTTTTAAAAACGATGTGTTTAACTAATGGTGCCACAATAATAGTTTAATTGGAACGTACACAAACATTTGGGGGGTTTAAAGGAACAAAACCCCCATAAAAATTTTACGTAAATATATTGAAAAAGAAGCCACATCGCGATAAAATCTGCCTTAGCGAAAAAATACTAAGAGGCAAAAAAGTTTTAAAAACGTTGTGTTTAACTAATGGTACCACAATTATGAATTAATTGGAACGTACACAAAAGTTTGGGGGGGTTTAAGGGAACCAAATCCCCATAATTTTTTGATGGGGTGGACAAATTTCACTATAATTTTGTTTTAAGATGTTCCTGCCATAAGAATGATACATGTCCATTTTCAATAAAAAATCTCTAATAGTTTTCGATATATTGAAAAAAATCGATTTTCATTTTGTAACTTCAAAGGGCTGTAACTTTTTTTGCGAGCACATTTGTACTAAGGTAAGTTAGGTTCAATCAACCTATTTTTGACCCCAAAATGTGTGGTATAATTTATGACCAATCTTTTCGGGACACCCTGTATATTATATTATACTATTATATCGGTTATCAATAACTAAGAGAACATTTCTATTATTGTCTATTATATTGACTATAAATATTATATACTATTATATCGGTTATCAATAACTAAGAGAACATTTCTATTATTGTCTGCCATTGTATTGTCGAAGTCAATAAACGATTAACCAATAAAATTTATAACTGCAACGAGGTAGGTCACAATAGAATTTTTTACAAGTTTTGTGAGACAAGTAAAAGTAGGTATTTTATGGCCTGTTGTATTTCGTAAAAGGGTCCAACTGGTGTGTAATAAAGTATTTATTATCTGAAAAATAAATATAATAAACCAGACATATTTTTATTTTTTTGGAAAATATGAATAAAAGTTCATCAACTTGAATATTATTCGATTAAGCGGTATTAATTCATTAAAACGTATTCCTATAAGTGTATAAATTTATAAAGGAGTAAATGGAAACGTTTTGGGACCCCAAATTTCTATTCATTAAACCGGGATATTCCTATAACCGGTACTCTAATAAGCGGGTTCGACTGTATTTGAACTCGTACATTCACGTAGTAATCAAAACTATTTTTTAAAGATATTTAGATTCAGTTTCACCTAGAAACCTGACCTTACCTCGTACTCGAACCAGCAGATTCCAGAGGAATGACGACAAAGAAAGAAAAGTCAGCAGAACATCTACAGTATCTAGTCCCAATCCACAAAATCATACTCCCAACACCCCTCGTGGCTATTCTTTGGACAGGAAGAGACCGACAAGGGACGTAGTTATCGAAATGGATCCTATGCTACTTGACAACACACCGATTTTATTCAATAAGTATGTTGTAGGTAAAGACGGTGGGTTTACCAGGATGATACCAGGTAAAGGTAAAACACCCTTGTTCTTTTCTTCTACTAACAGTTTTTGTACCTTGCAGGACCAAGGTGCCGAAATTTATTTAACTGTCAAATCTGGAATAACTTATACACTGACAATTTAATATAATAATTATGTTAGTAGATGGTTAAAACCTTTAATTTTTAATTTATCGAACTAAAATGTATAGAATTGTAAGATCAACTCATAGAACAGTAATAATTTAAAGGCTATTTTTAATTCATTGCTACTAAGTATGTCAATTTGTCGTGGGTTACTCTGTATTGTTGCATTGTTAATACTAGATACTATTATTCGCAACAGAGCTCAAATTTTTCGAAATATTATATTAGCTTAATTTTTGAAATAATTTTTATTACAATTATTATTACATCATTGATTTAAAATTTGGTTTGGGGTTTCATTTTAGACCACAGGCACTGGACTTTACATTTGAAGACAGGCTTTTGAAGAACATTTGTAGACATATAAGAATATATAAAGCCAACTTGTTCTCTAACCTAAAGCTAATTTATTAAGTTATTATTAATAAACGAGAAATATTTGAAATACGGAATAACTATATAACTGAACTATTCCAATTAGTCCAGGGTAATAAGGATTTTCTCGGGACACTCACAGATCCAGGTAGCTGAATACTTTTTTAGGCATTGTAGACCTATAGGAAGAAAACCTACCTGTTTCCTGCCTAGAGTTCGCGTCCGTTTTTTAATTATTAACAATTTAGTATAAAAATCTCGATTTTCTCGATTTTTCGCACCCCATTTAAAAGCTAAATATTTGACATAAAATTACAAAATAAAATTTTTTAGAACATTGAAAAACCTTCAAAAACATAGTATCAAAATGTATTAAAAAAAGATAAAAAATTAATCAATAATATAACCAAAAATCCTAATGTCAAATTTTTGAAATTCTGTAGTTTATAAACATTTAGAATGACTTTACAAATATTGTTCGTAGGAACAATCTTTTTATATACTCGAAAAGCTAGTATTTTAACACGAATTTTCAAATAAAAAAAATTTAGCCTGGGTTCATTAGGGACAAAGTTAGTCATGTGTTTTTTTTTATTCACAGCGAATTTGTTATAATAATTAAGGAAATTTATTGATGCCATTTTAAGAAATGGGATTTGTATTTTTTGTTAAAAAATTTGCATAAACATTGTATCTTCACAGCACCCTCTACGATTTTTCAAAGTTGTAGTTCAAACGGTTACTAGGGGGAACATACAAATCCACCGAGTTAAAATACCGAAAAAGCAATTTCAAAATAATACAATTTTTTGTATCTCCGAATCAACTCTATGGATTTTCATCTTTCTTTTTTTTTTTAATTTGTATGTAATTTCTACGTACATTACAAATATGCAATTTGTTTATAAATTAATTAATTAATAATCAGTCTAATTTGTTTAAACAATTCTTGAAAAAATATTTTTTTTCCAAAATCAATTTTTTTAATCATAGTAAAAAAGTAAAAGTAAAAGTAAAAAAGTTAAAGTTCACTTTATTAAGTAAATTATTTTTATTAGATAATTATTTATTCAAGATAATTTATTTATTAAAGTATATTATACCTTATTTTTTATATGATTAATAATGATGGTCGGATTAAAAACATGGATTTTTGAGAAAAAATTATTTTTTCAAAAATTGTTTAAACAAATTAAGCTTTTTATTAATTAATAAACGTCAAATTTGTAATGTACAGAAAAATTACATACAAATTAAAAAAACAAAGATCAAAAAATATTCAGAAGATCCCGAGATATAGAAAATGATAGTAGTTTTAAGTTGCCTTTTTTAGTTCTTGAACTCATGCATTTTGTCGGGTCACAGCTCCTCCTTCACTTACATATTTTTAAAGTTGTTCTAAATGTTTATAAGCTACAAAATTTCAAAAATTTGGCATTATTATTTTTGACTATATTAGATAATTTTTTATCTTTTTTTAGTACATTTTGATAGCATCACTTTTCTACTTTCATTTGACATACGCAGAATTGCCTTATCTTCATTATTTTCTGTCTTATGTTATTAGACAATAAAGGTCTCTGGGATAAACAAACAGAATAACTTTTAAACTAATTAATGGATCGGTCTCAAATTTTAAGGGGTTTGTTAAGTACCCCAATACACAACTTTGGGTAGAACACTAAAGTTCTAAAGTAATTTTAGTAAAAGTTGTTAACAAATAACGATTCTTACTTATTTTGCAGTTCGCGTAGCAACAAATTAACTTTTTTAACTTTCAAAAATCGGCATTTTGAAGGTTTTTCAATGTTCTAAAAAATTAAATTTTGTAGTTTTATGTCGACTGTTTAGCTTCTGAATGGGGTGGAAAAAATCGAAAAAATCGCGATTTTTTGCACTAAATTGTTAATAATTAAAAAACGGACGCGAACTTTAGACAGGAAACAGGTAGGTTTTCTTCCTATAGGTCTACAATAAAATTTAGCTGAACTACTAAAAAAGTAGTCAGCTACCTGGATCTTTAAGTGTCCCGAACATGGTCTATTTCTAGCTTATTACCCTGGAGAATCACAGCAGTGCTCTACTTAAGCTTTTTAATGACGTGGAGCTTCTTCGTTCTTCTTTTGCCATTTAATTCGTCAAATTTTGAAGATATGCTTCCCCAGATTCCTATATTCGCTTCTGTTTCCAGTGCGTTCCTCCTATCTTTTTAATATCGTCTCGCCATCTCATCTGGGGCCGTCCTCTTTCTCTCTTTCCTGTCCATGGTCTCCATTGTTGTATCGTGGTATTCCACCTATTGTCCGTTTGTCTAGCGTTATGACCTGCGAAGCTCCATTTTAGCCTGGCTATATGTTGTCCTGCGTCTTTGACTTTTGTTCTATTTCATACCCAGTTGTTTTGGATGACATGGATACTACTAATAAAATACCTGAGGAATTTTTTAAGTCTGTTTTTAGAGTATGTAATTCCGAAGAAGAAGCCAACCTAGTTTTGATTTAGGAATGTGCTGGCTACCCTTAAGACAATTTAGCTACCCGCAAAGATGTTTATGTGGCTTTCGTCGATTATGAAAATACTTTTGATAAGGTACAGCATATCACAAAAATAGAAAACATACCATAGAGAACACATATCATAAAAAACTTGTATTAGAAACAGAAATCAGTCGTACGAGATGATGGGAGATTACCCGACGAATGTCACATTCAAAGAGGCATCATACAGGGATGCATTATGTTCCCTATGCTATTTAATATCTATTTGAATATAATTTTTAAATAGGCTTTGAAAGATACACACTTTGGAGTGAAAATCCATTTCTTAGATACGTTTAAGGCACTGTTTTCTTATGCCATAATTTACAGGGCTTCCTTTAAGGGTTATTGGATTACCTAAATATAACACAAAGATAAATATATACAGTGATGAGCGCGCTAATAACCGGCAAAATAGCTCAAAAGATGATAACATAATACATTGCGAAACACAAAAGAGATGAAACTACTGGAGGTGGAAATTATCGTTATAAACGTCTAAAATAACATTAAATTACATAGTTTCCCACCTTTAGACGTATCAGAGGAGTATGACAACTGTCACTGTGATAGTAGAATTTTATAAAATGCTCCTGTCACAGACGTCTACAGGTGGGAAACTATGTAATGTAATGTTAATTTACGTTTAGTACGATAATTTCCACCTCCATTAGTTTCATCCCTTTTTGTTGCTCAATGTATTATGTTTTCCATCTTTTGAGCTATTTTGCCGGTTATTAGCGTGCTCGTCACTGTATACAAAATAAATGCTTCTAAAACAAAATTTATTTAGTCGCCAATCTCATCACTTCCAATCTCAATATTCCCTATATACAGGGTGAGTTTTTAGTGCGGGATCGGTCGATAACTCCATTATGGTATAAAATATCGAGAAAAGTTATTTAAAAAAAATGTAGGCAATTATATTCTCCCCGCTTGGAAAATATGTCCATTTCTACAGGGTGATTAGTAACTGCGTGGTATATCAAACATATAATTTTTTAAATGGGACACCCTATATATTTTTTCATATTTATATTCCCCTCATAATTTTTGTTCATATAATATATGGTTTTGCATTACTATACAGAGTATTTAACAAGTTATGACCATTTTTATTTCGAAATCACTATGAGATTAACACCATGTATATAAAGAAGTAATTCCTAGACAATAATTTGTTTTATGTAATAAGATAAACAATATACTGCGGTTTTTAAATTAAGTCCAATTCACATCATGGACGAATATTTGTATACAGGGTGAACTACAAAACCAAATTACGATTTTCTCTATTTTTTTAAATGGATCACCCTATATTTTATTTTTCAACATTATTGTATTTAATATACTATTTCATCTTTATATAGCATTCCCTATATCTAAACTGATTACTTTCCGAGATATTTTTAGTTATCTTCAAATTTCGGGACTACGTTCAATTTTTCTAGTAGAAATAAGTTAGTATTGAGTGATAATTAAACAAAATTATTTTTATTAGATAAATAACTAACACAAAATATAAACCATAGCAATATGCAGTGAATATACCAATAAATGTGATATTAAGAAATTATCATATTTCCCTAATTATCAAGAATCGTAAAATTCCTACAAAAAAAACTTTGTATTGTATATAATAATATAACAAGATTATTTTTATTCAATAAATAACTTACATGAAACATAAATCAAAACAATATACAACTGGTGTAAAAGTTTTTAGATTGGTATATCAACAGCATTCTAAGCCAAGAATTTTTTAGTAGAACATTCATTTTTATGAGCACTTTTAACCTACAAAACAAAATTACGATTGTCTCAATTTTTTTTAAATAGATCACCCTATATTTTATTTTATTTGAAATATTGTATTTATGATACTCTTTCATTTTTATATAGCATCTCCTATACCTGAACTTATTAGTTTCTGAGATATTTTTAGTTTTCTTCATTTGCCGGGAATACATTCAAATCTTATATATATATATATATATATATATATATATATATATATATATATATATATATATATATATATATATATATATAAATTATAACTTACATAACAAATAAGTATTATGTAATAATATAACAAATATTTTCATTCAATAAATAACTAACAAAAAAATAATAAACCATAACAAAATTTAATGAATGTACCAATTAATGTGATGTTAAGGATACAAGTCTAAAATAAATGTTGAAAATGACCACTTTCAACGTCTATGCAATTTTGTAACCGATATTCAAATGACCGAGCCACATTTCTAACATTTTTGTAAGTCAATATTATTAAAAGCTTCTTTTATTCTTTTTTTCATATCATCAAGCGTTGTTGGATGCTTCTGGTATACAAGGTTTTTTATATATCTCCACTTGAAAAAAATCAATTTTGGAAGAACTGGAGCACCGTTGTATAAAAACCTCAACCGTCAAAAAATGTGGACCAATCACATAATCTGTAACAATATCACCTTAAACATTTATAGATCACCTAGCTTGAGTGTTAACAAAGTAGGGATTTCTTGATCATACTAATGAAATTTAATATGAAAATTGTATTATTAATAACTGCGGGTCACAATCTGCAATTAGGAATGTGTTACTAAAAACTTCTTGGCTTAGAATGCTGTTGATATAATAATCTAAAAACTATTAAATTAGTTGTATATTGTTTTGATTTATGTTTTGTGTGAGTTGTTTATTAAGTAAAAATAATCTTGTAATTTTATTATACACAAGATACCTATATTTTTTTTTGTAGGAATTGTATGATTCTTGTATATTAGGGAAATATGATAATTCCTTAATATCACATTTATTGATACATTCATTGCATATTGCTATGGTTTATATTTTGTGTTAGTTATTTTAGGCTAAAGGAACTACAACGTTAACGGGGTTTTATTATTTCATATGGTAAATGAATCTCTATATATGAAAAAACCGCGGAGTGCTACCATTTAAAAGGGTGCGTTTTTGAGAAATGGGTGAATTAGTCCCTGGGCACAGGTTACATTAGGGTGAGTTCTATGAACTTTTGGTACAAACACGTCTACATAAAAATTGTTCCTGGTTAAATTTCCTATGTAAATATAACTTTTTAAAGTCAAAGATACTTTTTTTACAAACATATATTCAAAAGAAAAAGCACAAAGAAACCCAAAAGAAAGAAATTTTGTTTTTTGTCCCATAACTTTTGTCCACGAGGATATAGGTATAGACATTGTTTCACAAAAAAAACTTACATATGTTCTCTTTAAAACAATGTTTGGTAGAGGTCATCAGGATTTACAGTTTTCGAAATATGATTTTTCAAAGTTTGCAACTCACAGCAATTTTGGGCAATTTTCCTTGTTATTTCACAAATATTGTTCAGTTACTTTTTTCTACGCAACTTTAGGCATATGCAATGGTACATGTAAGAGGAATATAAATCAATTACCATTAAAATGTTGTAATGTATAATGTTTTACGACTTCTTTTAAAGAGGTTATCTTTTTCAAGATTTTATACTTTTAACGAGTTTTTATATTTTTTACGATTATTTTTTAAATTTCAAATTATAACTTTTTTTTCTACATTTAGGTATATATTATATAATAAAAAAAAGCTTATTCTGTTTACTTTAAAATGGTGTATTATAAAATTCAAAAATTCTAGGCTTATTTTTGAATAAGATATGGTTTTTCAAAATGTACCTAATAAGTACTTGCATCGATTTTTGATTATAGGATTATTTTTTAAATTTCTCATTACAATTTTTTTATGTGATTGTGTGTTATAATTGAATCTTATTTTTTATAGGTAATACTTTGGATCCACTTGACTCGGCCTGGCAAACTTCAAAATATGGATTAATTCCAATATTTGCTGTCAAAGCTCCTGCACCACAAGCTTTGCTTGAAAAAATAGCATGTAAATGTACCAAAGGATGTACAAAAAACTGCAGTTGTAGGAAGATAGGAATTAGTTGTTCAATATTCTGATAAGGTTGCATGTGCATGGGTACTAATTGTGGGAACTCTAAGATAACTGAGGTGTCAGAGGAAGATATTGAAGCTAATGCTAACGAAGAGATGGACTTTGATTTTGAAAATTTTTTAAATGTCAACGTTTAAATAATTTTAACTAAAGTGATGTTTTCTAAGACTAATGTTTATGTAATTTTTGTAAAAGAAATAATTTTAAATAATACAGGTAAAAAAATATCAAAGAATCACTCGGTTTCCATTATTTAAATATAGATAATACACCATTTTAAAGAACAGAAAATAAGCCCTATTTATTGAGCAATATATACTATATTCATGTACAAGAAAAAAAAGGTATAATGGGATATTTAAAAAATAATCCTAAAATCAAAAATCGTTGAGAGTACTTATTACATTTTGAAAAATAATATCTTATTCAAAAATAATCCTAGAATTTTTTATAATACACCATTTTAATGTAAACAAAATTAGCTTTTTTTATTATATAATATAATATAATATATACGTAAATGTAGAAGAAAAAAAGTTATAATGAGATATTTCAAAAATAATCGTAAAAAATATAAAAAATAATATTTTTTTTGTATTAGGTATTGTATAATATATAATATAATATTATATTATATATACTATATTATAATATAATATTATATAATATATTATATAATAATATTATTTTATTTTTATATTATATTATAAAAAATCGTTAAAAGTATAAAACCTTGAAAAACCATAATCTCTTTCGAAAAGAAAAAGTCGTACAACGTTATACAGTAGACCATTTTAAAGGTAATTGATTTCTATTCCTATTACGTGTGACATTGCATATACCTAAAGTTACATAGAAAAAAGTTACAGAACAATATTTGCGAAGTAACAAGGAAACTTGCCCAAAATTGCTGTGAGTGGCGAAATTTTGCAAATCATATTTCGAAAACTGTAAATCCTAATTACCTCTACTAAACAACATTTTAAAGAAAAAATATGTAGTTTTTTTTCTGTAAAGAAATGTCTATACCTATATCCTCATGGACAAAAGTTATGGGACAAAAAACAAAATTTCTTTCTTTTGGGTTTCTTTGTGCTTTTTCTTTTGAATATATTTTTGTAAAAAAAGTATCATTGACTATAAAAAGTGATATGTAGGTAGGAAATTTAACCAGGAACAATTTTTATGTAGGTATGTTTGTACCAAAAGTGCATAGAACTCACCTTAA